>NC_140010.1:2395303-2517803 GCF_964263955.1 Coregonus lavaretus | reverse complement strand
AATAACAGATATTTTGAGGAGAACGGGGACATCAAGACACGTCTACCGACGGACACAGAAAGGATTACCGATGACACTTGTTTCTTCCACGGTGCCTCTGGCTCTCCAGTCTTCAATGTGTACTGCCAGCTGATAGCTATGCATACAGGAGGCTACTCCTACCAGGGTAAAAGCAAGAAAACACAGAGTATCATCATAGAGTATGCCATTCCCCTGTCACGCACACTTCAGAGGATCATCATCCAAGCGGTGCGTAGGAAAAGAGTTGATGTGCTACAGGGATTCCTGAACCAGGGGAGTTGGCAATTAGACGTAGTGCTGGAAAGAGTCAAGACAGAGTCTGTTAATGACAGTCTGTTCACAGCATTTCAGGAGAAGCTGCAGTTCAACAGGAACACTTCAGCTACAGATCAGGGAGAGCAGAGAACCTTCTACCAGTTTCTCTTTGATAGAGTGGAAGCCACAGGAGTGGAAGCCACAGGAGTGGAAGCCACAGGAGTGGAAGCCACAGGAGTGGAAGCCACAGGAGTGGAAGCCATAGAAGTGGAAGCCATAGGAGTGGAAGCCACAGGAGTGGAAGCCACAGGAGTGGAAGCCACAGGAGTGGAAGCCACAGGAGTGGAAGCCACAGGAATGGAAGCCACAGGAGTGGAAGCCACAGGAGTGGAAGCCACAGGAATGGAAGCCACAGGAGTGGAAGCCACAGGAGTGGAAGCCATAGGAGTGGAAGCCATAGGAGTGGAAGCCACAGGAGTGGAAGCCACAGGAGTGGAAGCCACAGGAGTGGAAGCCACAGGAGTGGAAGCCATGGAGGTGGATGATAATGAGTAATGACAGTAGTGACATTTATACTATTCTTACAATCCATGCTTTTAATCTAAACTATATTATTTTTATGTTTTCATATGTTAATTCGTATGCATTTCTATCAGTATTACATTCCTCATTACAGACCTGTTCTTAGTCAGATCATGATTACTTTTGATGCATCATTCATGTAACCTACTATTATTGAATCAAATAAACCTGAGATCTCCATGGAAATTACAGTTTCACCTACGCTAGTCTTACATGATTGGATTGTTCTCTGCCAGGAAGACTTGTACTGTAACCATTGTTCTCTGCCAGGAAGACTTGTACTGTAACCATTGTTCTCTGCCAGGAAGACTTGTACTGTAACCATTGTTTTCTGCCAGGAAGACTTGTACTGTAACCATTGTTTTCTGCCAGGAAGACTTGTACTGTAACCATTGTTCTCTGCCAGGAAGACTTGTACTGTAACCATTGTTCTCTGCCAGGAAGACTTGTACTGTAACCATTGTTCTCTGCCAGGAAGACTTGTACTGTAACCATTGTTCTCTGCCAGGAAGACTTGTACGGTAACCATTGTTTTCTGCCAGGAAGACTTGTACTGTAACCATTGTTTTCTGCCAGGAAGACTTGTACTGTAACCATTGTTTTCTGCCAGGAAGACTTGTACTGTAACCATTGTTCTCTGCCAGGAAGACTTGTACTGTAACCATTGTTCTCTGCCAGGAAGACTTGTACTGTAACCATTGTTCTCTGCCAGGAAGACTTGTACTGTAACCATTGTTCTCTGCCAGGAAGACTTGTACTGTAACCATTGGTTGTTTTAATCTTCAAAATAAAAGTACAGAAGAAGCTAAGATGGTATACTTGTAAACATGTTTTATTTTCTTCAAGCAATTGGGAAATGCCCCCCCACTTGACATATGGCCCCCGTAACCATAACAAAGTAATAATATGTTAAAAACAATTCATAACAGTACCATACTGTCAATATAATGTTAAACGATCAGGTTCCTATCATAGCTCATACTTTTTTTTCTAACAAAAATAACATGGATTGTCAAAATGCTTTAATAATGTTCTTAACAGCCCTCTGGTTTGTGAAAGACTAAGGACCAGTTTAGAATATTTAGGACAGAAAGGTGAGCTGGTAGCAGAGAGAGACAACACTTTAATATGTCCAAAATCCTGGTCCTGGATCAACTGTACTGTAATCTCTAATATAATAGTTTAGTGTGAATGATGCAGGATTTTCTATGAGGTAGTAATTGAGCCTGGGAACGAGGGTAAGGATTAGATGGAGGAGGACACAACCTCATAACAACATGGGGTCTAAAACAAACTAAGGACACTACAATGATCTCCAGATCAGAATCAACCTTTAACATGAAAGATGATTCTAGATGATTGAATTGTTGTATGAGATTCTGACTAGGCCCCAAATGGCACCCTATTCCCTATATAGTGCACTACTAGCCCTATGGGCCCTGGTCAAAAGCAGTGCACTACATAGGGAATAGGGTGCCATTTGGGGTGCGTAGATCTCCACACTACAGGTCCCTGTTGTTGCTGCTGAGTAGTTTGGGGTAGGAGGTTCCGATGGAGCGCCCGTGGCGATACACCACCACCTCTAGCAGGTACTCATCCACCTTCACCACGGCCGTGGTCACCTGGACATAAACCACAAGGCTAACGTTAGCCAATACATTTAGATACTGGCTAGGATTGTCCTCATCAACACCAGCTTTGGGCTGCATTCCAATTCTCAACCCTTTTCCAGAAGTGTGCACACTTTGGGAGAAGGGTGAATGGGGATGCAGTCTCAGTGGCTGGTAAGAACAGTAGTTTATTCAGCCTGGAGGTGTGATGTTATGGCTGGTAAGAACAGTCGTTTATTCATCCTGGAGGTGTGATGTTATGGCTGGTAAGAACAGTCGTTTATTCATCCTGGAGGTGTGATGTTATGGCTGGTAAGAACAGTCGTTTATTCAGCCTGGAGGTGTGATGTTATGGCTGGTAAGAACAGTCGTTTATTCATCCTGGAGGTGTGATGTTATGGCTGGTAAGAACAGTCGTTTATTCATCCTGGAGGTGTGATGTTATGGCTGGTAAGAACAGTAGTTTATTCAGCCTGGAGGTGTGATGTTAGTAGCTATGATGTCGTCCGGTTGATAAGACGTGTAAATCAGGGTGGTTCAGGGAACCATGAGTAACCTAGCCTGAGACCTGAGAACTAGCATTAGCTCCTCAAGCTAACGTCTTCTATGGCCGAGGCTTCAGCACTACAGGCTAACACAGTCTCATGGTTATCTAATAGACCCAGGTTCGAAACCCGGGTGGTCACTCACGCAACCTCTCACCTTCTCAGTGGACGCGAGGAAGAGGATGGTGAAGAGGGCGACCTCGAACTCTGGGCTGACCCCGATGAAGGAGCTGCCCACAGGCTTGACCAGACCCTTCCAGCTGAACTGCAGGTTCAGGATGTGGTCATCCTCATCTTGCTGCACAGAAAGGTCAAACGGCGGCAATAAAGGTGTTATTCATGTTTAATTTGGTATTTCACGACGTGGACTTCCTCATCTGACTGACACACATAGTGTAGGGTTATTAAAGGTCACAGACATGATGTCATTACTAAACACACAAAAGTTTAACTAATTACCAGAGCAAGACAACAATCATAGGCTACATTTCTGAAAACAAGTATCTTGTGTATAGACCTGTGAAATGTAATTGTGCTGATGTACAGTGTGTAAGTACATGAACCTACAGATGGGTGTTGGATGTCTTACAGTGTTTTTGTTGCCCTGGGACTTGTAACCCTTGTAGTCCACATTGTTCTGCTTCTCCTGCAGATAGAACTGAACCCAGTTGTGGAACCCCGTGATCTCCTTCCCATACTTAGTCTCCCCAACAAACACATGCTCAAAACCACACGAGTCCTCACTGTATAGAAACATAAGAAAATATAAAGTCATCTCTCTCTCTCTCTCTCTCTCTCATATATTCAGGTCCAACAAAAAAAACCTGCAAGCAGGCATAATAACTCTGAAATCATCTGACACCACACTCACCCTCCACTCTGGTCCCGATGGTAGAGTCTGAACCAGATGTCATACAGCTGTTTCTTGAACTGCTGCTGGTCTGACGGGGACTGGCCCTTACTCACCAGGTACCTGTGGGCACACTGACACACACACACACACACACACACACACACACACACACACACACACCAGGATTAGACCTATACATCAGTACACATTTCTCTGTGTGTTGTGGGGTCCGTCCGTACCTGAAACAAAGTAACAAGACAAAACACATGTCCGCAACGACAGGAATCCCTAAGAACAGAACACCACATATCTGACTAACTCATGTAGGTAAGGGCCTGTTTCCAGGACTCCTGGCTATGGATCTAAATGACGACAGAACATAGCTGTATGTGCTCAACCAAGCAATAAAGAGTAGGCTATAACCCCCACTTTTACCTGTGGGCGCACTGAGAGACAGAACACACACACACACACACACACACACACACACACACACACACTACCTTCATGACCTCTGTCTCCAGAAGGGCATTGAGGAAGAGATCGTTCTCCATCAGTTCCTCAGAGGTGACGGTCTCCGACACGCCTGTAGACATCTCATAGTTGTCCAGGAGACGCATGAACACTGCATACGAGGGACATACATCACTCTATAGAATGCTTTGTGAAATACAGGCTGTGTCTTGAATAACAGGAAGAGAGGAGAGGAAGTAGAGAGGGTATGTCTTGAATAACAGGAAGAGAGGAGAGGAGGAAGAGAGGAGAGGAGGAAGGGACTTACGGGCGTAGGTCTTGATGCTTTTCAGTTTGCCCTCGTTGACATAGGCGAACAGAGGAGCCTTAGCCATGTCTCTGGCATAGTTACTATGCTGTGCCACGTAACCTGCTTTTCCCTGTATAGACACACGTATGAATAAGACCACCACATCTCCAACAACACCATGACAACTACTCTGTGGGCCTGAGCTCAATCCTGAATAAGCTCAATTCCTCCCCGTCTTTATTTGGATAGCTACCTCCCAGTCACTGCAACTGCCTCTCTAGGGGGGGGGGGGGATTCGGACCAGAGTTACACGTAGATGCAACTTAATTCCCTTTTTATGCACTGTTCTCGCTATGCGTGTTCTGACCTTGAACTGAAGCATGTGGCAGCCAGGTATTCGTTTGGAATGAATTAATGACAGATTTCTTGCATGTCCTCATCACAATCCTGACATTTTTAAAGAGACAGTGTACAATTTTCAATGTAATGCATCTCAAAAGGAAAATAGTGCTTTTACACAATGTAGAAACCTAATATTTCACAAATGACTTTATAATTTCAATGACATGTATTCGTACAGTATCAACATTTTAGATTTTATAATAAACATATGTATTTACAGTGTTACAAAAGATTGGCTGGACCTTTAAAGTCACGTAGATCACATCATTACGCTCTTTTTGTTTACAAATCCCTGCTCCATAAGCTTCCGACTTACCTAACATCACTGTTAAGATTTAAAATGACTAGTTATCACACTCGTTCACAGGGTTGGTTAACTCCGGAGACTCCTTTTGGTTTCTAGAGCGTCAGGTAGATCAGCCTTAGTTTTCTTGCACCTTACGTGTGGAATGATCGACAGTACACTTTAACATTGGTGCCTCTAGGGCATTTCAGACAGTTGTTCTGGGACTTTTTTACTGAAGAATGTTTTTTATGATTGTGTTTTGCTTTTCGTGTATTGTGGTGTATAATAATGTGTATTTTATTGTGTATATAAATGTGTAGTTAAATATGTTTATTGTATTTTAATGTGTATTGTGGTGCTATACATGGCTCATCTAGAAAATAGACCTTGGTCTCAGCATTGACTCCCTGTCTAAATAAAGAGACCTTGGTCTCAGCATTGACTCCCTGTCTAAATAAAGGATACATAAAAAAGTTTCTAGGGCACAGCATGTGCTTCAAAAGGTAACTAGAATTCATATACGCCCTCCACTAATATTGGCACCCTTGGTAAATATGAGCAAAACGGGCTGTGAAGAAACTGTCTTTGCTGTTTATCCTCTTGGACTTTTTATCCTCTTGGACTTTCATTCAAAATATTCACAAAAATCTAACCTTTAATTGAAGTAAAATGATAGAAAAAAATTAACGTGAAATAATTATTTTTCTCAGAAACATGTGTGCCACAATTGTTGGCACCCCTAGAAATTATTATGAGTAAAATCTAACTGCGGTATATTCCCATTCATATTTTATGTTTTTAAGTTCCCATAGTGATTAGGAACACTTAAGTGGTAAGCCATGACTTCCTGTTTCACTGGGGTATAAATATGAGGTGACACGCGCCAAGTTCCCATAGTCATCCATCACTATGGGAAAGACCCGAGAATACAGTAATGATGTGCGACAAAAGGTTGTTGAGCTGCACAAATCAAGAAATGGCTATAAGAAAATAGCTCAACGGTTGAAAAATGCCCATTCCCACTATCAGGGTAATAATTAAGAAGTTTAAAGCAACTGTAGATGTTAACAATCGGCCTGGAAGAGGACGTGTGTCTATATTGACCCCACGCACAGTGAGGAGGATGGTTCGAGTGGCCAAAAAATCTCCAAGGATCACAGCTGGACAATTGCAGACGTTAGTTGTTGGGTCTTGGGTTCAGAAAGTCTCCAAAACGACGATCAGACGCCACCTACATAACCACAAGTTGTTTGGGAGGGTTGCCATAAAAAAAATACTTTGCTGTCATCAAACAACAAACTCAAGCGCCTACAGTTTGCCAAACGTTACTGGAACTTTCAATGGAACCGGGTTCTATTGGTCAGATGAGAGCAAAATATAGCTTTTTGGAAACTAACACCAGAGGTGGGTTTGACGTAGACAGAAAGACAGACATGAAGAAAAGTACCTCATCCCCACTGTGAAGTACGGTGGTGGATCTTTGATGTTGTGGGGCTGTTTTTCTTCCAAAGGCCCTGGACAAGGATACATGGTATCATGGACTCCATCAAGTACCAGCAGATATTCAATCAGAACCTGACTCCCTCTGCTAGGAAGCTTAAACTGGGCCGTGGTTGGATCTTCCAGCAGGACAATGATCCAAAAGCACACCTCAAAATCAACACAAAAATTGTTCACTGACCACAGAATCAAGGTTTTGCCATGGCCATCCCAGTCCCGCTGACCTAATCCCCATAGAAAACCTGTGGGATGAGCTGAAGAGGAGAGTCCACAAGCGTGGACCTCGGAATCTGAAGGATCTGGAGAGATTCTGTATGGAGGAATGGTCTCAGATCCCTTGCAATTTGTTCTCCAACCTCATTACGCATTATAGGAGAAAACTCAGAGCTTTTATCTTGGCAAAGGGAGGTTGCACAAAGTATTGAATGAAGGGGTGCCAATAATAGTGGCACACGTTTATTTGAGAAAAATATTTGTTTTATGATAAGATTTTCAATTCATTTTCAATTATTTTACTTTAATTAAAAGGTTAGATTTTTGTAAACATTTTGAATGAAATACCAAGAGGATAAAGACTAAAGAAAAACAATTCACAGCCCGTTTTGCTCATATTTACATAAAGGGTGGAGAGCTGTATCTCAATCAATACAAACATATTTTCTGGTGCTCCTAAATTTCATCTCTTGCTCCTTACTTTTTTTAATTGGGAGCACCAGTACTACCAATTAGATGTGTTTATTTAGAGCCCTGATTTTACCTTATGATCACTGGAGACAAATGTGAAACCAGTCACATGACAGGTAGGCTATGTGTGCCCCTTCCCCACAGTGAAGTACAGTGCATTCTGAAAAGTATTCAGACCCCTTCCCTTTTTCCACATTTTGTTACGTTACAGCCTTATTCTAAAATGGATTAAATTCATTTTTTCCTCATCAATCTACACACAATACCGCATAATGACAAAGTGAAAACAGGTTTTTAGAAATTTGTGCAAAATTAGAAAAAGAAAAAAAAAACTGAAATATTATTCAGGCCCTTTGCTATGAGACTCAAAATTGAGCTCAGGTGCATCCTGTTCCCATTGATCATCCTTGAGATGTTTCTTCAACTTGATTGGAGTCCACCTGTGGTAAATTCAATTGATTGGACATGATTTGGAAAGGCACACACTTGTCTATATAAGGTCCCACAGTTGACAGTGCATGTCAGAGCAAAAACCAAGCCATGAGGTCGAAGGAATTCCGAGACAGGATTGTGTCGAGGCACAGATCTGGGGAAAGGTACCAAAACATTTCTGCAACATTGAAGGTCCCCAAGAATACAGTGGCTTCCATCATTCTTAAATGGAAGATGTTTGGAACCACCAAGACTCTTCCTAGAGCTGGCCGCCCGGCCAAACAGAGCAATCGGGGGAGAAGGGCCTTGGTCAGGAAGGTGACCGATAACCCGATGGTCACTCTGACAGAGCTCCAGAGTTCCTCTGTGGAGATGGGAGAACATTCCAGAAGGATAACCATCTCTGCAGCACTCCACCAATCAGGCCTTTATGGTAGAGTGGCCAGACGGAAGCCACTCCTCAGTAAAAGGCACATGACAGCCCGCTTGGAGTTTGCCAAAAGGCACCTAAAGGACTCTCAGACCATGAGAAACAAGATTCTCTGGTCTGATTAAACCAAGATTGCACTCCTGAATGCCAAGCATCACGTCTGGAGGAAACCTGGCACCATCCCTACGGTGAAGCATGGTGGTCGCAGCATCATGCTATGGGGATGTTTTTCAGCGGCAGGGACTGGAAGACTAGTCAGGATCAAGGTAAATATGAACGGAGCAAAATACAGAGAGATCCTTGATGAAAACCTGCTCCAGAGCGCTCAGGACCTCAGACTGGGGCGAAGGTTCACCTTCCAACAGGACAACGACCCTAAGCACACAGCCAAGACAACGCAGGAGTGGCTTCGGGACAAGTCTCTGAATGTCCTTGAGTGGCCCACCCAGAGCCCGGACTTTAACCCGATCGAACATCTCTGGAGAGACCTGAAAATAGCTGTGCAGCGACACTCCCCATCCAACCTGACAGAGCTTGAGAGTATCTGCAGAGAAGAATGGGAGAATATCCCCAAATAAAGGTGTGCCAAGCTTGTAGCGTCATACCCAAGAAGACTCGAGGCTGTAATCGCTGCCAAAGGTGCTTCAACAAAGTACTGAGTAAAGGGTCTGAATACTTATGTAAATGTAATATTAAACATTTTTAATTTGTAATACATTTGAAATCTTTTCATAAAAACTGTTTTTGCTTTGTCATTATGGGGTATTGTGTGTAGATTGACGAGGGGGGAAAAAACTATTTAATCCATTTTAGAATAAGGCTGTAACGTAACACGTCAGTGTGGTTGATCATGAAGGTCGCTAGCAATAGTGGATAATATTTAATGTTTTACAAGTTGTGCAATAATTTGGGACGTGTAGCCCACTACACGGAATTATCATGGAACACAGACCAAGCCTGGCCGTTTAAACCTGGTGCACGGTTTACAATGACTGGACCGTTGTCAAATCAGTTCCATGATTAGGGTTGATTAGGGTTGATTTATAGTGGTCAACTCCTATTGTACACTTTTCTCACCTTCCAATATTTAATTAATTGAACTTGAATATGACAACTTTCAGGATGAATCAAACAAATGTATTTTTGATTCACCAATATATTTTGTGCATAAAGGCTCTCCAAACCTGTTTTTTATGAAGTAGGTAGATTCCTAAATACGTCCCTACCCCTTAATAATCTACAAGATCAGATTTTTTTTTTAATCTACCAATTGGTGCTGAAACAGAGTTATGCATATACAGTATTTCGACGGCTTTCTTTCATTGATCCCTAATATTCTGAACCCGTTCTCTTGATATATTATAGAGTCTGTCGAGAAAATAATAATTAAAAGGTACACTGTATTTAAAGGGATGGCTTTAGATCAAAGTACTGAAAACCATGACACGGTAACCCTGACGTACCTGTAGGGAGATGGTGTAGTCGGTCCCAGGTCTGAGACGGTTTGCATCCCGACTCCACAGCTGGTTCAGAACCTCAGAGAGCTCCTGGTTCACACCTTGACTAGTACACAGACGGGCAACAGACATCGATATGAACTCAAATGTATATATTTCCCATTGCAATGCAAGAAAAAGGCCCTCGCTGATAAAATGCTACAATTTTTGGGTGGGGGGGGGACAAAAGCAGAGAGAGGCTGCTAGGGAGATCTATTTTCATCTCTTTCAAGTAACCTACAGAGATCTCTGTCGATCCTTAGCTGGTGTCTCTGCATGGCTATAATAGTAACCTAACGTAGCAGGCGTGAAAATGAAAAGGCTGAAACTAGAGGAGGAGTTAAGATGGAGTGTTGCCTTGTTAACGTCCAAAACCAGAAAATCCGGTTGTTGGGGACTCGCCAGAGGCTACTATAATAGAGACAATACCGTGGAGGTTTCATAAACCAATAACAGGAAATAAACCAATCCCCATCCAGTTACCTCTGTGGCCTTGACTTACCTTAAAATAAGGACATCTGGGACACTTAAAAGTCACCATTCAGTCACCATTCATTCTCATAGTAAATACCAGTGCCAAAGAGTTTTTAATTCTGGTGCCATTTGGGCCACCACTAAACCCTTACCAGGGTGAGGGCTTGGCTGTTTATCCTAACCAAAACACACCCTGACACAATCAAGCCCTTTTGTTGAGTGTTCTGGAGCATGCATCAACAGCAACCAAAGACAGATCCAGATAAAACCACTTCTGTAGTGGCAGTTGTATGACATGAAGTTTACATATGTAGATGCAAAGGTCACCATTAGGACTGTTGTTCCTGCTGTTAAAAAGCTCACATGCACTGTGCTGAATGTCCGTAAACAGTTTTAGAGCAAAGAAGGAAGTGAAATGTGCAGAGTTATGGTGTTAGTTTCACTAACAGGTCAAACAAAACCGTATCATTTCAAATAAAGATTTCCTCAATAACAGTACCACCACAGTCATTCTGTCGGGGCAAGATAGTGTTCAGATCTGATCCTGATGTTACTCATCAGGAATCCATTTTACAACTAAAATAAGAAACGTTGCATTTAAAAAGTTGCAGTTAATCTACAACTATATAATTCATATTAGTTATAGCAGGCTATGTTTGATTTAAAGATCAAACGCACAAATATAACACCACAACAACAACAAAAAAGTACATTTATCAATATTTGCAATGGATGACTGTAATTCTACAGCATTTATGCGAGAATTTAGCCTAGAATGTATCTCACCTCCGTGCCATAGTTACTTCTTCAGTGAGCAAAATAACTTCCGACCTCGCATCCCTTCAGCAATCAACGGTTTGCATGACGACGGTTATCTGAGCTGTCGGCCAAAAGTCGCCATGAGGGTTTGACCAATAACATGACAGAAAGATGAAAACGACTCCTCCCAGAAAGGCGGATCCTGCAGAGTTTTCCAGTGACTGGGCGGTTCAATGACTGGGCGTGTGGGCGGGGTTTGCACATTTAATACCATTCCATTGGTCCTTAAAGTGAAATCTCCACCTACCCTGTGCACCAGGCAGTGGGCGGATTCGATTATGCTGAGCCGGGGGGCCCGAAACGGTGAGGGAGGAACATCTTCTCAAAGCAAACAGTAATCTGCGCTGCTCGGTCATGTTATCAACAAGGCAAGGCAGCATGGTGCATTGTTCAGAAACAAATATAACATCACTTTTACATAACATTTATTTTAAAATGTATTTTCTAACTAGTTTTCCTTGGGAAAACAGATAAAGTATTTTTTTAATCAAAAGTAATCACTTTAGCATGACAACACAGAATCCTACCCATTACTCCACGTGCTTAATTACGTCACTTATTTTTTTGAGCCAACTTCACTGTGGGCTTTGAATGGGACACCTGCCTCAAACCCAGGAGGCAGCCTGCTTCCAAAACGAATGCCGATAATTTTTTTTTAAAAATCTTAAAAAATAATTTAAAAAAGAAATAAAAAAAATTCACCTGGGGAAAAACACACTACAGGGGCGCCTGAGCCAGATTAATCTAATCCCCTCACTGCAAAACGAACTCGCCCAATGTATTGGCCTATATGACTTGACAACGTCACGATCACGTGAAACCATTCGACTGGCTAGAGGAAGAGAAAAGTCTCCATCCTAACATTAGGCACACATCTCTCACAGACCTTCTCAAAGGCTCTCAACATAGCATACTGAATTGTCTGCTGATGGTTAATGAGCTCCTCATTGTATTCAACTGGTTAGGGGTAGGCCCCCAGAGCATCATACCTGGCCCAGTGGGGAATCAACAAGCAGTCTGTACTTCACAGAGCCTTGGAAGTTACCGTTTTCTTTTTCAATCACTTTGGTACAATTTTCACAAGTATGTGGTTCGTTTTCACAACAAGCATAACGATCAAATCAGATCATCAAAAATAGCTCAAGTTTCAAAACTCTAAGCACATTTTAAATTGACTGAGTACAACAAACACATTCACTAAGTCACTTGTTCACTGAACCAAATCACTCTTTCATTTAGGATACATATTCAATCTAATTATTTGCTTTTCAAAACGCAATATTCACTTTAATTTTTATACGATTTTCTTGTAATTTGTTAACAATACAATGAACTCTCACTAATCAAACTGCTCAAAACTGATAACTGCTGAATCGAAAATATATAGTGGCTAGTTAACGTATATATATAGTTTGATAACTGCTGAACACTGTAAATGTCTATATTTGACATTTCAGTCATTTAGAAGACGCTCTTATCCAGAGCGACATATGGAAGCAATTAGGGTTAAGTGTCTTGCTCAAGGGCACCAAGTCATCTATGGATGTGGCTGTAAATGCTATATCCTCATTCTCCATCAGCCAGTGTGCTTCAATAGGACAAAGTGGAAAGAGTCACTCTATGTGCTACCATTTGGAATGATAGTGTAGTGTACAATGCACTGCTGAAATACCTGGGTTGTATATAACAATATGTTCCATTCATTATCTGAATTTCATTGATACACTGTAAGCAGAGAGACAGGCAACGTTAAAGCCTTATTCTAAAATTGATTAAATTGTTTTCCCCCCCTCATCAATCTACACACAATACACCATAATGACAAAGCAAAAACTGTTTTTTAGAAGAAAAAAAATGGAAATATCACATTTACATAATTATTCAGACCCTTTACTCAGTACTTTGTTGAAGCACCTTTGGCAGCAATTACAGCCTCGAGTCTTCTTGGGTATGACGCTACAAGCTTGGCACACCTGTATTTGGGGAGTTTCTCCCATTCTTCTCTGCAGATCCTCTCAAGCTCTGTCAGGTTGGATGGGGAGTGTCGCTTCACAGCTATTTTCAGGTCTCTCCGGAGATGTTAGATCGGGTTCAAGTCCGGGCTCTGGCTGAGCCACTCAAGGACATTCAGAGACTTGTCCCGAAGCCACTCCTGCGTTGTCTTGGCTGTGTGCTTAGGGTTGTCGTCCTGTTGGAAGGTGAACCTTCGCCCCAGTCTGAGGTCCTGAGCGCTCTGGAGCAGGTTTTCATCAAGGATCTCTCTGTACTTTGCTCCGTTCATCTTTCCCTCGATCCTGACTAGTCTCCCAGTCCCTGCCGCTGAAAAACATCCCCACAGGATGATGCTGCCACCACCATGCTTCACCGTAGGGATGGTGCCAGGTTTCCTCCAGACGTGACGCTTGGCTTTCAGGCCAATGAGTGCAATCTTGGTTTCATCAGACCAGAGAATCTTGTTTCTCATGGTCTGAGAGTCCTTTAGGTGCCTTTTGGCTAACTCCAAGCGGGCTGTCATGTGCCTTTTACTGAGGAGTGGTTTCCGTCTGGCCACTCTACCATAAAGGCCTGATTGGTGGAGTGCTGCAGAGATAGTTGTCCTTCTGGAAGGTTCTCCCATCTCCACAGAGGAACTCTGGAGCTCTGTCAGAGTGACCATCAGGGTCCCGGATTGCTCAGTTTGGCCGGGCGGCCTGCTCTATGAATAGTCTTGGTGGTTCCAAACTTCTTCCATTTAAGAATGATGGAGGCCACTGTGTTCTTGGGAAACTTTAATGTTGCAGAAATGTTTTGGCACCCTTCCCCAGATCTGTGCCTCGACACAATCCTGTCTCGGAGCTCTAAGGACAATTCCTTCGACCTCACGGCTTGGTTTTTGCTTTGATATGCTCTGTCAACTGTGGGACCTTATATAGACAGGTGTGTGCCTTTCCAAATCATGTCCAATCAATTGAATTTACCACAGGTGGACTCCAATCAAGTTGTAGAAACATCTCAAGGATGATCAATGGAAACAGGATGCACCTGAGCTCAATTTTGAGTCTCATAGCAAAGGGTCTGAATACTTATGTAAATAAAGTATTTCTGTTTTTATTTTTGATAAATTAGCTAAAATAAAAATAAAAACTGTTTTCGCTTTGTCATTATGGGGTACTGTGTGTAGATTGCTGAGAACATTTTTGTTTTAAATTCATTTTAGAATAAGGCTGTAATGTAACAAAATGTAGAAAAAGTAAAGGGGTCTGAATACTTTCCAAAGGCACTGTATATCAACAAATTAGCGAGGGCACTAGAACAGTCTGCAGCACCCGGCCTCACCTTACTAGAATCTGAAGTCAAATGTCTACTGTTTGCTGATGATCTGGTGCTTCTGTCCCCAACCAAGGAAGGCCTACAGCAGCACATAGATCTTCTGCACAGATTCTGTCAGACCTGGGCCATGACAGTTAATCTCAGTTAGACAAAAATTATGGCGTTCCAAAAAAGGTCCAGTTGCCAGGACCACAAATACAAATTCCATCTAGACACCAATGCCCTACATAAGGTGTCGTGGAAATTCTTACACAGGGACACTCAAAGTCAATCTTAAATCAATCCTTGTTTATTGTCAGCGTGTTGGAGAGGTTCCAACCAACCCAATGCACCATAGTACACATGTCAATCAGGAGCTCTGCCGGGGCAGTCCCAGCAGTTATCTTATACACGGCTATACACAGACAAGTTACATTTCATGATTTAGCATAATTCATTAATCATTACCGTTTTGTTTCATTCATGTGACCGACCAATACCAGTCCATAACATGTGACAGACCAATACCTCACGAGGCTTCTTCTCTCTAAGCTGAGACCTTGAAAAAATAGATATATTTTGTTCTCAAAATAAGGTCTGGGCGTACTGCCACATTGCAGCTACTGATAGTGAGGATTTGTTCAGTCAGTCACAGAACACAGAAATTGGTTTATAGAAAAGCACAAACATAAACATTTCCATCACAAAGGTATTTCTGTTTTTGACATTTTAAAACATTTGCAAGCATTTCTAAAAACCTGTTTACACTTTGTCGTTATGCTGTATTGTGTGTAGATTGATGAGGGGGAAAATGTTTATTATAGTAGCATAAGTACATGTAAACAATGCTATTTCTAATTATTTTTTACAAGTTTAGAATCACTGTCTCTGGTGAATATTGAGAATTGGTTCATATACTTGTCTCTCAAGTTAATCTGATTGTTAAATAATACTTGTGAGTCGTAGACATGTTTTCAAATGTTATCAGAGTTGTTTAAAAACATATGAATCTAATACTAAAGTAGAATAGGGTAAGTCCAAAACAGTTCACACACACACACCACCACTTCTCTTTCACAAACTACAGTGGTAAACTCCATCACCAACACCTTCAGACCCCCCACTATACAGTCCATTGACAATTGCATGCATCACAAACTCCAACACAACGAGTTTATCATTTAAAAATGGATAACATCTGGACCTACCTACAAATCCAACAAAACCTAGATGGACGAACATCATTCCTAATACCACGTAATGCAGGGTTCTTCAATTCCGGTCCTGGAGGGCCGAAACACTTCTGTTTTTTATTTCTACCTGGTAGTTAATTGCACTCACCTGGTGTCCCAGGTCTGAATTAGCCCTTGATTAGAAGGAGAGGATGAAAAACAGAGATGTTTCGGCCCTCCAGGACCGGAATTGAAGAACCCTGACGTAATGGAACAGTTGTTTAAAACAACTTTGAATGGGGTTAAAAAATGTACTAGCCTTCTGTAATAAGCAATACGTTGTAAATATGTATAGAGTCATCCATGGTTGGATGGTTTCATGAACTCTTTTAGAGGTATCGTGTCGCGACGAATGCTGGTGCTCATTGCTGTCAAACAAAGGAGTCCGCTCATACTGAACCTGGATCATAAGTTTTATTCATATCACAAGCTTTCAGCATGAGTTACAGACTTGCAGGGTCTGGAGAAACAGCGTCCCAAACATAATCTGTCTGTTTCTGACCCCCTCTTTGTCTAGCTCATACTTATAAACAATGCCAAAATATGGGTTGCTCCCTCTGCGGTCCAATCACCGGTCTCCCCTGGGGCGTCACCCTAAAAATGGCTACTTTTGACCTAACATAAACAACATTCTTTCAGTTCCACTTAAAACCATTAACAAAGACATAATCCTAATACACTACAGAGGTTTTAATGAAGTCCTAACTGTCAAGCGACGTGTATGCTAAATTCCAAGCATCTGCCTCTAACCCTAGGAAGCTCTTTGCCACATTTTCCTCCCTCCTGAATCCTCCCCCCCCCCCCCCCCCCCTCCTCTCTCTCTGCGGATGACTTCGTCAACCACTTTGAAAAGAAGGTTGACGACATCCGATCCTCGTTTGTTAAGTCTAATGACACTGCTGGTCCTGCTCACACTGCCCTACCCTATGCTTTGACTTCTTTCTCCCCTCTCTCTCCAGATAAAATCCTGCGACTTGTGACTGCAGGCCGCCCAACAACCTGCCCGCTTGACCCCATCCCCTCCTCCCTTCTCCAGACCATCTCCGGTGACCTTCTCCCCTACCTCACCTCGCTGATCAACTCATCCTTGACCGCTGGCCATGTCCCTTCCGTCTTCAAGAGAGCGAGAGTTGCTCCCCTTCTCAAAAAACCAACACTCGACCCCACTGATGTCAACAACTACAGACCAGTATCCCTTCTTTCTTTTCTTTCCAAAACTATTGAGCGTGCCGTCTTTAGCCAACTCTCTTGCTATCTCTCTCAGAATGACCTTCTTGATCCAAACCAATCAGGTTTCAGGACTGGTCATTCAACTGAGACTGCTCTTCTCTGTGTCACGGAGACTCTCCGCACTGCTAAAGCTAACTCTCTCTCCTCTGCTCTTGTCCTTCTAGACCTGTCTGCTGCCTTTGATACTGTGAACCATCAGATCCTCCTCTCCACCCTCTCCGAGCTGGGCATCTCCGGCGCGGCTCACTCCTGGATTGCGTCCTACCTGATCGGTCGCTCCTACCAAGTGGCGTGGCGGGAAGCTGTCTCCGCACCACGTGCTCTCACCACTGGTGTCCCCCAGGGCTCGGTTCTAGGCCCTCTCCTTTTCTCCCTATACACCAAGTCACTTGGCTCTGTCATATCCTCACATGGCCTTTCCTATCATTGCTACGCTGACGATACACAACTAATCTTCTCCTTTCCCCCTTCTGATAACCAGGTGGCGAATCGCATCTCTGCATGTCTGGCAGACATATCAGTATGGATGACGGATCACCACCTCAAGCTGAACCCTGGCAAGACGGAGCTGCTCTTCCTCCCGGGGAAGGACTGCCCGTTCCATGATCTCGCCATCACGGTTGACAACTCCGCTGTGTCCTCCTCCCAGAGTGCGAAGAGCCTAGGCGTGACCCTGGACAACACCCTGTCGTTCTCCGCCAACATCAAGGCGGTGACCCGCTCCTGCAGGTTCATGCTCTACAACATTCGGAGAGTGCGACCCTGCCTTACACAGGAAGCGGCGCAGGTCCTGGTCCAGGCACTTGTCATCTCCCGTCTGGACTACTGCAACTCGCTGTTGGCTGGCCTCCCTGCCTGTGCCATTAAACCCCTACAACTCATCCAGAATGCCGCAGCCCGTCTGGTGTTCAACCTTCCCAAGTTCTCTCACGTCACCCCCCTCCTCCGCACACTCCACTGGCTTCCAGTTGAAGCTCGCATCCGCTACAAGACCATGGTGCTTGCCTATGGAGCAGTGAGGGGAACGGCACCTCTGTACCTTCAGGCTCTGATCAGTCCCTACACCCAAACGAGGGCATTGCGTTCATCCACCTCTGGCCTGCTGGCTCCCCTTCCTCTGCGGAAGCATAGCTCCCGCTCAGCCCAGTCAAAACTGTTCGCTGCTCTGGCACCCCAATGGTGGAACAAGCTCCCTCACGACGCCAGGACAGCGGAGTCACTCACCACCTTCCGGAGACATTTGAAACCCCACCTCTTTAAGGAATACCTGGGATAGGATAAAGTATTCCTTCTAACCCCCCCCCCCAAATTGTAAAGTGGTTATCCCACTGGCTATAGGGTGAACGCACCAATTTGTGAGTCGCTCTGGCTAAGAGCGTCTGCTAAATGACGTTAATGTGCCCTTGAGCAAGGCACTTAACCCTAATTGCTCCTGTAAGTCGCTCTGGATAAGAGCGTCTGCTAAATGACTAAAATGTAAATGTAAATGTAATGTATGCGGTTAGTGAAGTCAAATGCAGGACACAGAGCGGCTGGCAACGTTCTTTACTGAACACGGTAAAATAAACGTACAAAACAACAAACCTCCAAAACAGGGAGGAAAACACAAAGACCCGTACATACGAGAAACTGCCGGAATGACAAACGAACAATCACACACAAAATAACCAAATGAGAGACAGGGGTTAATATAGGGAATACAATCCAACATAATGGGGAACAGGAGTAAACAATAAAGACCAAACAAGACAAACACCGAAACATCGATCGGCAGCAGCTAGTACTCCGGTGACGACGAACGCCGAAGCCTGCCCGAGCAAGGAGGAGGAGCAGCCTCGGCTGAATCCGTGACACTAACAATGTCTGCAACAAGGCCCGTTACCTTGTTTATCAAGGAGGAGGAGCAGCCTCGGCTGAATCCGTGACACTAACCATGTCTGCAACAAGGCCCGTTACCTTGTTTATCATCATCTGTTTAGGTGTCAGATGTTGCCATTATGAGTTATACAGGGTATATTTATCCTTATTCATGAACATTCTTATTTACACAAATGGGATGTACTATCAAAATAAAAATGTAAGATAACATTATAAAGTATTGCATTACAATGTTCAGCTACATTATTTACAGCTGGAGTTTAGGTTATTTACAGCTGGAGTTTAGGTTATTTACAGCTAGAGTTTAGGTTATTTACAGCTGGAGTTTAGGTTATTTACAGCTAGAGTTTAGGTTATTTACAGCTAGAGTTTAGGTTATTTACAGCTAGAGTTGAGGTTATTTACAGCTAGAGTTGAGGTTATTTACAGCTAGAGTTGAGGTTATTTACAGCTAGAGTTTAGGTTATTTACAGCTAGAGTTTAGGTTATTTACAGCTAGAGTTTAGGTTATTTACAGCTAGAGTTTAGGTTATTTACAGTTAGAGTTTAGGTTATTTACAGTTAGAGTTTAGGTTATTTACGGCTAGAGTTTAGGTTATTTACAGTTAGAGGTTAGGTTATTTACAGTTAGAGTTTAGGTTATTTACAGTTAGAGTTTAGGTTATTTACAGCTAGAGTTTAGGTTATTTACAGCTAGAGTTTAGGTTATTTACAGCTAGAGTTTAGGTTATTTACGGCTAGAGTTTAGGTTATTTACAGTTAGAGGTTAGGTTATTTAAAGTTAGAGTTTAGGTTATTTACAGCTAGAGTTTAGGTTATTTACAGTTAGAGGTTAGGTTATTTACAGTTAGAGTTTAGGTTATTTACAGTTAGAGTTTAGGTTATTTACGGTTAGAGTTTAGGTTATTTACGGCTAGAGTTTAGGTTATTTACAGTTAGAGGTTAGGTTATTTACAGTTAGAGTTTAGGTTATTTACAGTTAGAGTTTAGGTTATTTACGGCAAGAGTTTAGGTTATTTACAGCTAGAGTTTAGGTTATTTACAGCATACAGAACATGTTTGTTTTCTTATTTCCTATTATTAATAATTTCCTATTATTATTTCCTGTCTCCTGAGTGGCGCAGTGGTCTAAGGCACTGCATCGCAGTGCTGACTGTGCCACTAGAGATCCTGGTTCGAATCCAGGCTCTGTCGCAGCCGGCCGCGACCGGGAGACTCATGGGCGGCGCACAATTGGCCCAGCGTCGTCGAGGGAATGGCCGGCATGGATGTAGCTCAGTTGATAGAGCATGGCGTTTGCAACGCCAGGGTTGTGGGTTCGATTCCCACGGGGGGCCAGTATAGAAAAAAAGACATGTAATCACTAACTGTAAGTCGCTCTGGATAAGAGCGTCTGCTAAATGACTAAAATGTAAATGTAATTAAAATAATGCTGATTAACTGTCTGAACATAGTCAGTATTGGGGGTTAGTCTTGAATGTCAATAAGAAGTAATATAATTGTCTGGTATGACTTTACAATGTCCAGCTGCATTATACACCACGTAGCTTTATAGGAAGCAGACTTTACAATGTCCAGCTACATTATACACCACATAGCTTTATAGGAAGCACATTTTACAATGTCCAGCTACATTATATTCCATATAGCTTTATAGGAATCACACTTTACAATGTCCAGCTACATTATACACCACGTAGCTTTATAGGAATCAGACTTTACAATGTCCAGCTACATTATACACCACGTAGCTTTATAGGAATCAGACTTTACAATGTCCAGCTACATTATACACCCCATAGCTTTATAGGAATCAGACGTTACAATGTCCAGCTACATTATACACCACGTAGCTTTATAGGAATCAGACTTTACAATGTCCAGCTACATTATACACCACGTAGCTTTATAGGAATCAGACTTTACAATGTCCAGCTACATTATACACCACGTAGCTTTATAGGAATCAGACTTTACAATGTCCAGCTACGTTATACACCACGTAGCTTTATAGGAAGCAGACTTTACAATGTCCAGCTACATTATACACCACATAGCTTTATAGGAAGCACATTTTACAATGTCCAGCTACATTATATTCCATATAGCTTTATAGGAATCACACTTTACAATGTCCAGCTACATTCTATTCCATGTAGCTTTATAGGAATCAGAATTTACAATGTCCAGCTACATTATATTCCATGTAGCTTTATAGGAATCAGAATTTACAGTGTCCAGCTACATTATATTCCATGTAGCTTTATAGGAATCAGAATTTACAATGTCCAGCTACATTATATTCCATGTAGCTTTATAGGAATCAGACTTTACAATGTCCAGCTACATTATATTCCATGTAGCTTTATAGGAATCAGAATTTACAGTGTCCAGCTACATTATATTCCATGTAGCTTTATAGGAATCAGACTTTACAATGTCCAGCTACATTATATTCCATGTAGCTTTATAGGAATCAGACTTTACAATGTCCAGCTACATTATATTCCATGTAGCTTTATAGGAATCAGACTTTACAATGTCCAGCTACAGTGGCTTGCGAAAGTATTCACCCCCCCTTGACATTTTTCCTATTTTGTTGCCTTACAACCTGGAATTAAAATGGATTTTTTTGGGGGGTTTGTATCATTTGATTTACACAACATGCCTACCATTTTGAAGATGCAAAATATTTTTTATTGTGAAACAAACAAGAAATAAGACATAAAAACAGAAAACTTGAGCGTGCATAACTATTCACCCCCCCAAAGTCAATACTTTGCAGAGCCACCTTTTGCAGCAATTACAGCTGCAAGTCTCTTGGGGTATGTCTCTATAAGCTTGGCACATCTAGCCATTGGGATTTTTGCCCATTCTTCAAGGCAAAACTGCTCCAACTCCTTCAAGTTGGATGGGTTCCGCTGGTGTACAGCAATCTTTAAGTCATACCACAGATTCTCAAATGGATTAATAATAATAATAATATGCCATTTAGCAGACGCTTTTATCCAAAGCGACTTACAGTCATGTGTGCATACATTTTTTGTGTATGGGTGGTCCCGGGGATCGAACCCACTACCTTGGCGTTACACGCGCCGTGCTCTACCAGCTGAGCTACAGAGGGATTGAGGTCTAGGCTTTGACTAGGCCATTCCAATACATTTAAACGTTTCCCCTCAAACCACTCGAGTGTTGCTTTAGCAGTATGCTTAGGGTCATTGTCCTGCTGGAAGGTGAACCTCTGTCCCAGTCTCAAATCTCTGGAAGACTGAAACAGGTTTCCCTCAAGAATTCCCTGTATTTAGCGGCATCCATCATTCCTTCCATCTGACCAGTTTCCCAGTCCCTGCCGATGAAAAACATCCCCACAGCATGATGCTGCCACCCCCATGCTTCACTGTGGGGATGGTGTTCTCGGGGTGATGAGAGGTGTTGGGTTTGCGCCAGACATAGTGTTTTCCTTGATGGCCAAAAAGCTCAATTTCAGTCTCATCTGACCAGATTACCTTCTTCCATATGTTTGGGGAGTCTCCCACATGGCTTTTGGCGAACACCAAACGTGTTTGCTTATATTTTTTCTTTAAGTAATGGCTTTTTTCTGGCCACTCTTCCGTAAAGCCCAGCTCTGTGGAGTGTACGGCTTAAAGTGGTCCTATGGACAGATACTCCAATCTCCGCTATGGAGCTTTGCAGCTCCTTCAGGGTTATCTTTGGTCTCTTTGTTGCCTCTCTGATTAATGCCCTCCTTGCCTGGTCCGTGAGTTTTGGTGGGCGGCCCTCTTTTGGCAGGTTTGTTGTGGTGCCATATTCTTTCCATTTTTCAATAATGGATTTAATGGTGCTCTGTGGGATGTTCAAAGTTTCGGATATTTTTTTATAACCCAACCGTGATCTGTACTCCACAACTTTGTCCCTGACCTGTTTGGAGAGTTCCTTGGTCTTCATGGTGCTGCTTGCTTGGTGGTGGCCCTTGCTTAGTGGTGTTGCAGACTCTGGGGCCTTTCAGAACAGGTGTATATATACTGAGATCATGTGACAGATCACGTGACACTTAGATTGCACACAGGTGGACTTTATTTAACAAATTATGTGACTTCTGAAGGTAATTGGTTGCACCAGGTCCTATTTAGGGGCTTCATAGCAAAGGGGGTGAATACATATGCATGCACCACTTTTCCGTTATTTTTTTATTTTTATTTTTTTGAAACAAGTAATTTTCTTCATTCCACTTCATCAATTTGGACTATTTTGTGTATGTCCATTACATGAAATCCAAATAAAATTAAATTTAAATTACAGGTTGTAATGCAACAAAATAGGAAAAACGACAAGGGAGATGAATACTTTTGCAAGGCACTGTACATTATACTCCACGTAGCTTTATAGGAAGCAGACTTTACAATGTCCAGCTACATTATACACCACATAGCTTTATAGGAAGCAGACTTTACAATGTCCAGCTACATTATACACCACATAGCTTTATAGGAATCAGACTTTACAATGTCCAGCTACATTATACACCACGTAGCTTTATAGGAATCAGACTTTACAATGTCCAGCTAAATTATACACCACGTAGCTTTATAGGAATCAGATTTTACAATGTCCTGCTACATTATACACCACGTAGCTTTATAGGAATCAGACTTTACAATGTCCAGCTACATTATACACCACGTAGCTTTATAGGAATCAGACTTTACAATGTCCAGCTACATTATACACCCCGTAGCTTTATAGGAATCAGACGTTACAATGTCCAGCTACATTATACACCACGTAGCTTTATAGGAATCAGACTTTACAATGTCCAGCTACATTATACACCATGTAGCTTTATAGGAATCAGACTTTACAATGTCCAGCTACATTATACACCACGTAGCTTTATAGGAATCAGACTTTACAATGTCCAGCTACATTATACACCACGTAGCTTTATAGGAATCAGACGTTACAATGTCCAGCTACATTATACACCACGTAGCTTTATAGGAATCAGACTTTACAATGTCCAGCTACATTATACACAACGTAGCTTTATAGGAATCAGTTCCTAATCTACTGAAACTTCTTCATGGCCATGTTGTTTTATTTAAACATCTTGGGAATAATTTTGACCCACCATTATTTTGCTAATTTATTTGGACAGTGAAGCTAAAACTTTTAATTTGGCGCTATACTCCAGAATATTGGATTTGAGATCAAATGTTTTATATGAGGCGACAGTACATAATGTTACCATTTATTTGAGGGTATTTTCATACATATCTGTTTTACCGTGTAGAAATGAATGCACTTTATGTATCTAGGTCCCCCATTTGAAGATGTCATAAGTATTTGGACAAAGTCACTTATAGTGGATTACATTTCGTTAAAAGTTTAGTATTTGGTCCCATATTGACTACAAACCTGTTGGATGGATTTACCGTTTGTTTTGGTTGTGTTTGAGATGATGTTGTGCCCAATAGAAATGAATGGTAAATAATGTATTGTCATTTTGGAGTCACTTAAACATATCATTTTCTTACTTAAAAATAAAAGTGACAATACATTATTTGTAAACAAAATAATCTGAAGCTAATGCTAGTTCTCAGGTCTCAGGCTAGGTTACTCATGGTTCCCTGAACCACCCTGATTACACGTCTTATCAACCGGAAGACATCATAGCTAACATCACACCTCCAGGCTGAATAAACTACTGTTCTTACCAGCCATAACATCACACCTCCAGGATGAATAAACGACTGTTCTTACCAGCCATAACATCACACCTCCAGGCTGAATAAACTACTGTTCTTACCAGCCATAACATCACACCTCCAGGATGAATAAACTACTGTTCTTACCAGCCATAACATCACACCTCCAGGATGAATAAACTACTGTTCTTACCAGCCATAACATCACACCTCCAGGATGAATAAACTACTGTTCTTACCAGCCATAACATCACACCTCCAGGCTGAATAAACTAATGTTCTTACCAGCCATAACATCACACCTCCAGGATGAATAAACTACTGTTCTTACCAGCCATAACATCACACCTCCAGGATGAATAAACTACTGTTCTTACCAGCCATAACATCACACCTCCAGGATTAATAAACTATTGTTCTTACCAGCCATAACATCACACCTCCAGGATGAATAAACTACTGTTCTTACCAGCCATAACATCACACCTCCAGGCTGAATAAACTACTGTTCTTACCAGCCATAACATCACACCTCCAGGATGAATAAACTACTGTTCTTACCAGCCATAACATCACACCTCCAGGATGAATAAACTACTGTTCTTACCAGCCATAACATCACACCTCCAGGATGAATAAACTACTGTTCTTACCAGCCATAACATCACACCTCCAGGATGAATAAACTACTGTTCTTACCAGCCATAACATCACACCTCCAGGATGAATAAACGACTGTTCTTACCAGCCATAACATCACACCTCCAGGATGAATAAAGTACTGTTCTTACCAGCCATAACATCACACCTCCAGGCTGAATAAACTACTGTTCTTACCAGCCATAACATCACACCTCCAGGCTGAATAAACGACTGTTCTTACCAGCCATAACATCACACCTCCAGGCTGAATAAACGACTGTTCTTACCAGCCATAACATCACACCTCCAGGATGAATAAACTACTGTTCTTACCAGCCATAACATCACACCTCCAGGATGAATAAACTACTGTTCTTACCAGCCATAACATCACATCTCCAGGATGAATAAACTACTGTTCTTACCAGCCATAACATCACACCTCCAGGCTGAATAAACTACTGTTCTTACCAGCCATAACATCACACCTCCAGGCTGAATAAACGACTGTTCTTACCAGCCATAACATCACACCTCCAGGATGAATAAACTACTGTTCTTACCAGCCATAACATCACACCTCCAGGATGAATAAACGACTGTTCTTACCAGCCATAACATCACACCTCCAGGATGAATAAACTACTGTTCTTACCAGCCATAACATCACACCTCCAGGATGAATAAACGACTGTTCTTACCAGCCATAACATCACACCTCCAGGATGAATAAACTACTGTTCTTACCAGCCATAACATCACACCTCCAGGATGAATAAACTACTGTTCTTACCAGCCATAACATCACACCTCCAGGCTGAATAAACTACTGTTCATACCAGCCATAACATCACACCTCCAGGATGAATAAACGACTGTTCTTACCAGCCATAACATCACACCTCCAGGATGAATAAACGACTGTTCTTACCAGCCATAACATCACACCTCCAGGCTGAATAAACTACTGTTCTTACCAGCCATAACATCACACCTCCAGGATGAATAAACGACTGTTCTTACCAGCCATAACATCACACCTCCAGGATGAATAAACTACTGTTCTTACCAGCCATAACATCACACCTCCAGGATGAATAAACTACTGTTCTTACCAGCCATAACATCACACCTCCAGGATGAATAAACGACTGTTCTTACCAGCCATAACATCACACCTCCAGGATGAATAAACGACTGTTCTTACCAGCGATAACATCACACCTCCAGGATGAATAAACGACTGTTCTTACCAGCCATAACATCACACCTCCAGGATGAATAAACGACTGTTCTTACCAGCCATAACATCACACCTCCAGGATGAATAAACGACTGTTCTTACCAGCCATAACATCACACCTCCAGGATGAATAAACGACTGTTCTTACCAGCCATAACATCACACCTCCAGGCTGAATAAACTACTGTTCTTACCAGCCATAACATCACACCTCCAGGATGAATAAACTACTGTTCTTACCAGCCATAACATCACACCTCCAGGCTGAATAAACTACTGTTCTTACCAGCCATAACATCACACCTCCAGGATGAATAAACGACTGTTCTTACCAGCCATAACATCACATCTCCAGGATGAATAAACTACTGTTCTTACCAGCCATAACATCACACCTCCAGGATGAATAAACGACTGTTCTTACCAGCCATAACATCACATCTCCAGGATGAATAAACTACTGTTCTTACCAGCCATAACATCACACCTCCAGGCTGAATAAACTACTGTTCTTACCAGCCATAACATCACACCTCCAGGATGAATAAACGACTGTTCTTACCAGCCATAACATCACACCTCCAGGATGAATAAACGACTGTTCTTACCAGCCATAACATCACACCTCCAGGATGAATAAACTACTGTTCTTACCAGCCATAACATCACACCTCCAGGATGAATAAACTACTGTTCTTACCAGCCATAACATCACACCTCCAGGCTGAATAAACTACTGTTCTTACCAGCCATAACATCACACCTCCAGGATGAATAAACTACTGTTCTTACCAGCCATAACATCACACCTCCAGGATGAATAAACTACTGTTCTTACCAGCCACTGAGACTGCATCCCCATTCACCCTTCTCCCAAAGTGTGCACACTTCTGGAAAAGGGTTGAGAATTGGAATGCAGCCCAAAGCTGGTGTTGATGAGGACAATCCTAGGCAGTATCTAAATGTATTGGCTAACGTTAGCCTTGTGGTTTATGTCCAGGTGACCACGGCCGTGGTGAAGGTGGATGAGTACCTGCTAGAGGTGGTGGTGTATCGCCACGGGCGCTCCATCGGAACCTCCTACCCCAAACTACTCAGCAGCAACAACAGGGACCTGTAGTGTGGAGATCTACGCACCCCAAATGGCACCCTATTCCCTATGTAGTGCACTGCTTTTGACCAGGGCCCATAGGGCTAGTAGTGCACTATATAGGGAATAGGGTGCCATTTGGGGCCTAGTCAGAATCTCATACAACAATTCAATCATCTAGAATCATCTTTCATGTTAAAGGTTGATTCTGATCTGGAGATCATTGTAGTGTCCTTAGTTTGTTTTAGACCCCATGTTGTTATGAGGTTGTGTCCTCCTCCATCTAATCCTTACCCTCGTTCCCAGGCTCAATTACTACCGCATAGAAAATCCTGCATCATTCACACTAAACTATTATATTAGAGATTACAGTACAGTTGGTCCAGGACCAGGATTTTGGACATATTAAAGTGTTGTCTCTCTCTGCTAACAGCTCACCTTTCTGTCCTAAATATTCTAAACTGGTCCTTAGTCTTTCACAAACCAGAGGGCTGTTAAGAACATTATTAAAGCATTTTGACAATCCATTTTATTTTTGTTAGAAAAAAAAGTATGAGCTATGATAGGAACCTGATCGTTTAACATTATATTGACAGTATGGTACTGTTATGAATTGTTTTAAACATATTATTACTTTGTTATGGTTACGGGGGCCATATGTCAAGTGGGGGGGCATTTCCCAATTGCTTGAAGAAAATAAAACATGTTTACAAGTATACCATCTTAGCTTCTTCTGTACTTTTATTTTGAAGATTAAAACAACCAATGGTTACAGTACAAGTCTTCCTGTCAGAGAACAATGGTTACAGTACAAGTCTTCCTGGCAGAAAACAATGGTTACAGTACAAGTCTTCCTGGCAGAAAACAATGGTTACAGTACAAGTCTTCCTGGCAGAGAACAATGGTTACAGTACAAGTCTTCCTGGCAGAAAACAATGGTTACAGTACAAGTCTTCCTGGCAGAGAACAATGGTTACAGTACAAGTCTTCCTGGCAGAAAACAATGGTTACCGTAAAAGTCTTCCTGGCAGAGAACAATGGTTACAGTACAAGTCTTCCTGGCAGAAAACAATGGTTACAGTACAAGTCTTCCTGGCAGAGAACAATGGTTACAGTACAAGTCTTCCTGGCAGAGAACAATGGTTACAGTACAAGTCTTCCTGGCAGAGAACAATGGTTACAGTACAAGTCTTCCTGGCAGAAAACAATGGTTACAGTACAAGTCTTCCTGGCAGAAAACAATGGTTACAGTACAAGTCTTCCTGGCAGAGAACAATGGTTACAGTACAAGTCTTCCTGGCAGAAAACAATGGTTACAGTACAAGTCTTCCTGGCAGAAAACAATGGTTACAGTACAAGTCTTCCTGGCAGAAAACAATGGTTACAGTACAAGTCTTCCTGGCAGAAAACAATGGTTACAGTACAAGTCTTCCTGGCAGAAAACAATGGTTACAGTACAAGTCTTCCTGTCAGAGAACAATGGTTACAGTACAAGTCTTCCTGGCAGAAAACAATGGTTACAGTACAAGTCTTCCTGGCAGAAAACAATGGTTACAGTACAAGTCTTCCTGGCAGAGAACAATGGTTACAGTACAAGTCTTCCTGGCAGAGAACAATGGTTACAGTACAAGTCTTCCTGGCAGAGAACAATGGTTACAGTACAAGTCTTCCTGGCAGAGAACAATCCAATCATGTAAGACTAGCGTAGGTGAAACTATAATTTCCATGGAGATCTCAGGTTTATTTGATTCAATAATAGTAGGTTACATGAATGATGCATCAAAAGTAATCATGATCTGACTAAGAACAGGTCTGTAATGAGGAATGTAATACTGATAGAAATGCATACTAATTAACATATGAAAACATAAAAATAATATAGTTTAGATTAAAAGCATGGATTGTAAGAATAGTATAAATGTCACTACTGTCATTACTCATTATCTTCCACCTCCATGGCTTCCACTCCTGTGGCTTCCACTCCTGTGGCTTCCACTCCTGTGGCTTCCACTCCTGTGGCTTCCACTCCTGTGGCTTCCACTCCTGTGGCTTCCACTCCTGTGGCTTCCACTCCTGTGGCTTCCACTCCTGTGGCTTCCACTCTATCAAAGAGAAACTGGTAGAAGGTTCTCTGCTCTCCCTGATCTGTAGCTGAAGTGTTACTGTTGAACTGCAGCTTCTCCTGAAATGCTGTGAACAGACTGTCATTAACAGACTCTGTCTTGACTCTTTCCAGCACTACGTCTAATTGCCAACTCCCCTGGTTCAGGAATCCCTGTAGCACATCAACTCTTTTCCTACGCACCGCTTGGATGATGATCCTCTGAAATGTGCGTGACAGGGGAATGGCATACTCTATGATACTCTGTGTTTTCTTGCTTTTACCCTCGTAGGAGTAGCCTGCTGTATGCATAGCTATCAGCTGGCAGTACACATTGAAGACTGGAGAGCCAGAGGCACCGTGGAAGAAACAAGTGTCATAGGTAATCCTTTCTGTGTCCGTCGGTAGACGTGTCTTGATGTCCCCGTTCTCCACCAAATATCTGTTAGTTATGACATGCAAGAATTCCTCATTTTCTTTGACATGTTTTTCTACAGCTTGTTTACGATCTCCATATGGAATGATAAAGCAGGGGTCTTTCTTTTTCACCCCACCCTCGGGGTGGCCGATGATGCAGATTCCACCTTCTGGAGATGGAAAGCTGAAGGTGTCAAGCAAGCCTGAAGGCAAGGTGATGTCAGGATCTGCGCTAAGCTCCAGCAAGGCGAAGTCAATATACCCTGAATCATCTTTTTCATAGGCTACAACCTCACTTTTCACTGGTATATTTGGTGTTCTCTCATCCAGGTCTTCAAAGTCAAACGTGACTGTTACTGATTGTTGCAGCTTGTTTGTGATTTGCTCATAGATTTCCTGGACAACATGGGCGTTTGTAAGGATGAACTTGTCAAACAGAAGGAAGCCAGTTCCTGTTGCTTTCCCTTCAATGATCACCAGACAAACAGAAGCACTCAGCTCTATTAGCCTCTTCAGTTTTTTAATCTCTTGGAAGCTCTGTGTTTTCTTTCCAAACTCTACTCTTAAGAATTGTTGCACGTCTGAAGGCTTTTTCAACTTCTCTCTGTCTTTCATGTGATTGACCAAACCTGCATACTGGGAACGCAGGGTGTTTAGGATCTCTTGAGAGTTTGGAATCTCACGCCATTTTTGCTTCTCCATCAGAGATCTACCATCTTTTCCCGCCTCCGTTGACTGCAACTTTGTTTTAGCTGTGTCTGGTGTAGTAGGATGCTGAGGAGAGAGCCCTGCTTCTGATGTTACACCATGGGGTTCGGACAGCTCTTCAGTTGGCGTGTTGCCAAAATCCTCAAGACTATCTTGTGACTCAGATACACCACCGACAAGATCTGCAGTCACAACCAACATTTTCCCATCAAGACCATCAACTGGCTGGGACATCTCTGTGATGACATCCATCTCTGACTCAGAAAGAAGACAGCGTTTTCTGAAGACGGTTTCAGCAAATCGCCCATCTCTCCTCAAGGCTTGCTTCACCTTTTCCCCTTCGTATGCGTACACACAAACATATGTCACTTTCTTCCTTAGCTCTGGGTTTCTTATTACTTTCCTTATAATAGTTTTTCCACCCCTAGTTTTAACATTGAAAGTCATCAACTTGCCAGGTTGCATTTTATTTTTGTTCCTCTGTTTGGAATGGCCCTGGGTATATGAAGAACTGCCACTACCTGGATCTTTGATGAAGGTGACTGTCACTAGCTCATTGTTATCAATTAAATGGCAGGGGAAATGTGTACTGACAGCTGCCCTTGGCTCTTTTTCTCTTTGGATGACAACTTCCATCCCTTGTTTTTCCTTTGTCATGTTCTTGAACGCCTTGATTGTTTGCAGTGCATCCAGGACCGTTCCATGTTTATGGCATGTAACCCTGAATTGTTTGTATCCGAAGCGGTATCGGAAGGAATGGCTTCCATCATGTGCTTCTTTCTGTGACAGAAGAGATGGAAGTGTAAAGGCTCAGGGGATTACAACCACAGTCTCCCTCTCAGGAAACCAACGTCAACCGTTGGGCCAAGGGGGAATTTCCTCTTGGCCCGAGGGTGACGCTGATTTTAAGTCGCAGGCAGAGCTAACTCATCACGAGAGCGTGAGTCCGCCTCACAGAAGCCTAAATTAAAAAGAAGACTCATAATTGACTGTTATTAATGAACAGACAAATACATTGGAAAAGCTAAACAGTATCAACTGAAGCAAACATAGGAAGATGAATGCATATCTAACCTTGATATCAGGATCCTGAGATTGGCAAGATGTTCCTGGCTGGTTGTCCGAGGAGTTCCTCCGATGACAAGTCTGTAATGCATGAGTTACAACATATAGCTTACATCAACTACAATAATAAGAAAGGGTCATTTTGTGTGACTTACTTCAGCTGTCCAGATGTATTGTTATGTTAGTGGAATACTTTTTTACGTTTAAATTGTTAGAGGCTAGTATAGTAGTGACTGTATTATAAATACTAGTGTGATAGTAGCCTTTAGTGACTGTATTATAAATACTAGTGTGATAGTAGCCTTTAGTGACTGTATTATAAATACTAGTGTGATAGTAGCCTTTAGTGACTGTATTATAAATACTAGTGTGATAGTAGCCTTTAGTGACTGTATTATAAATACTAGTGTGATAGTAGCCTTTAGTGACTGTATTATAAATACTAGTGTGATAGTAGCCTTTAGTAGTAGTAGTAGTAGTAGTAAAAGCGGTGGTGGTATTGGTACTAGTAGTAGTAGTAGTAGTAGTTTTGTAATAATGGTGGCAATGGTGGTGGTAGTGGTAGTAGTAATAGTAGTAGTGGTAGTATTGGTGGTAGTAGTAGTAGTAGTAGTAGTGGTAGTAGTAGTAGCAGTAGTAGTAGTAGTAGTAGTAGCAGTAGTAGTAGTAGTCGTAGTGGTAATAGTAGTCGTAGTAATCGTAGTAGTAGCAGTAGTAGTAGTGGTGGTAGTGGTAGTAGTCGTAGTAGTAGTCGTTGTCGTAGTAGTAGCAGTGGTAGTAGTAGTAGTGGTAGTGGTAGTAGTAGTCGTAGTAGTCGTAGTAGCAGCAGAAGTAGTAGTAGTGGTAGTAGTGGTAGTAGCAGAAGTAGTAGTGGTAGTAGTAGTAGCAGTTGTAGTAGTGGTAGTAGTAGTAGTAGTCGTAGTAGTAGCAGTGGTAGTAATGGTAATGGTAGTAATGGTAATAGTAGTAGTAGTAGTAGAAGTAGTCGTAGTAGTAGTAGTAGCAGTGGTAGTAGTAATGGTACTAGTAGTAGTAGCAGTAGTAGTAGTAGTATGGTGTAGTATTAGTGGTGGTGGTAGCAGTGGTAGTAGTAATGGTAGTAGTAGTAGTAGTAGTGGTGGTAGTAGTAGTAGTGGTAGTAGTAGTAATAGTAGTAGTGGTAGTGGTGGTAGTAGTAGTAGTGGTAGAAGTAGTAATAGTAGTAGTGGTAGTGGTGGTAGTAGTAGTAGTGGTAGTAGTAGTAGTAGTAGTAGTGGTGGCAATATTAGTGGTATTGGTAGAAGTCGACAAGTTAATAGGGATATTTATTGTATTTCAAAAGTAACATTGAATTGCGTATAGTTTTCACCGCAACCAAATATCAACATTTGAAGGAGATTCATCTCCTGCTTGAATAGTTCCATTTGTGCCTCTGACAATCTGGCTTTAATTCCAGTTTGTCTACAAATTAATAATGTATATGTTGGATTCAGGTCTCCATCTAAACCAAAAATTTAAGTAAAAAAATAGGACTAAATCAAAGCAAACTTTAAATGCACTATATTTATTTCAACTTTGATTTTTTGGTTCGATCCCGGGCTGTTTCGCTGCCGGCCACGACCGGGAGACCCATGAGACGGCGCACAATTGCCCCAGCGTCGTCCGGGTTAGGGGAGGGTTTGGCCGGATGGGATGTCCTTGTCCCATAACCACCACTATAACTGTTCCTCTGTCTGGTGACACAACTCACCACTATAACTGTTCCTCTGTCTGGAGATACAACTCACCACTATAACTGGGCCTCTGTCTGGAGATACAACTCACCACTATAACTGTTCCTCTGTCTGGAGATACAACTCACCACTATAACTGTTCCTCTGTCTGGAGATACAACTCACCACTATAACTGTTCCTCTGTCTGGAGATACAACTCACCACTATAACTGTTCCTCTGTCTGGAGATACAACTCACCACTATAACTGTTCCTCTGCCTGGAGACACAACTCACCACTATAACTGTTCCTCTGTCTGGAGATACAACTCACCACTATAACTGTTCCTCTGTCTGGAGATACAACTCATCACTATAACTGTTCCTCTGTCTGGAGACACAACTCACCACTATAACTGTTCCTCTGTCTGGAGATACAACTCATCACTATAACTGTTCCTCTGTCTGGAGACACAACTCACCACTATAACTGTTCCTCTGTCTGGAGATACAACTCACCACTATAACTGTTCCTCTGTCTGGAGATACAACTCACCACTATAACTGTTCCTCTGTCTGGAGATACAACTCATCACTATAACTGTTCCTCTGTCTGGAGACACAACTCACCACTATAACTGTTCCTCTGCCTGGAGATACAACTCACCACTATAACTGTTCCTCTGTCTGGAGATACAACTCACCACTATAACTGTTCCTCTGTCTGGAGATACAACTCACCACTATAACTGTTCCTCTGTCTGGAGATACAACTCACCACTATAACTGTTCCTCTGTCTGGAGACACAACTCACCACTATAACTGTTCCTCTGTCTGGAGATACAACTCACCACTATAACTGTTCCTCTGTCTGGAGATACAACTCACCAATATAATTGTTCCTCTGTCTGGAGATACAACTCACCACTATAACTGGGCCTCTGTCTGGAGATACAACTCACCACTATAACTGTTCCTCTGTCTGGAGATACAACTCACCACTATAACTGGGCCTCTGTCTGGAGATACAACTCACCACTATAACTGTTCCTCTGTCTGGAGATACAACTCACCACTATAACTGTTCCTCTGTCTGGAGATACAACTCACCACTATAACTGTTCCTCTGTCTGGAGATACAACTCACCACTATAACTGTTCCTCTGTCTGGAGATACAACTCACCACTATAACTGTTCCTCTGTCTGGAGATACAACTCACCACTATAACTGTTCCTCTGTCTGGAGATACAACTCACCACTATAACTGTTCCTCTGTCTGGAGATACAACTCACCACTATAACTGTTCCTCTGCCTGGAGACACAACTCACCACTATAACTGTTCCTCTGTCTGGAGATACAACTCACCACTATAACTGTTCCTCTGTCTGGAGATACAACTCATCACTATAACTGTTCCTCTGTCTGGAGACACAACTCACCACTATAACTGTTCCTCTGTCTGGAGATACAACTCATCACTATAACTGTTCCTCTGTCTGGAGACACAACTCACCACTATAACTGTTCCTCTGTCTGGAGATACAACTCACCACTATAACTGTTCCTCTGTCTGGAGATACAACTCACCACTATAACTGTTCCTCTGTCTGGAGATACAACTCATCACTATAACTGTTCCTCTGTCTGGAGACACAACTCACCACTATAACTGTTCCTCTGCCTGGAGATACAACTCACCACTATAACTGTTCCTCTGTCTGGAGATACAACTCACCACTATAACTGTTCCTCTGTCTGGAGATACAACTCACCACTATAACTGTTCCTCTGTCTGGAGATACAACTCACCACTATAACTGTTCCTCTGTCTGGAGACACAACTCACCACTATAACTGTTCCTCTGTCTGGAGATACAACTCACCACTATAACTGTTCCTCTGTCTGGAGATACAACTCACCACTATAACTGTTCCTCTGTCTGGAGATACAACTCACCACTATAACTGTTCCTCTGTCTGGAGATACAACTCACCACTATAACTGTTCCTCTGTCTGGAGATACAACTCACCACTATAACTGTTCCTCTGTCTGGAGATACAACTCACCACTATAACTGTTCCTCTGCCTGGAGACACAACTCACCACTATAACTGTTCCTCTGTCTGGAGATACAACTCACCACTATAACTGTTCCTCTGTCTGGAGATACAACTCATCACTATAACTGTTCCTCTGTCTGGAGACACAACTCACCACTATAACTGTTCCTCTGTCTGGAGATACAACTCACCACTATAACTGTTCCTCTGTCTGGAGATACAACTCACCACTATAACTGTTCCTCTGTCTGGAGATACAACTCACCACTATAACTGTTCCTCTGTCTGGAGATACAACTCACCACTATAACTGTTCCTCTGTCTGGAGATACAACTCACCACTATAACTGTTCCTCTGTCTGGAGATACAACTCACCACTATAACTGTTCCTCTGTCTGGAGATACAACTCACCACTATAACTGTTCCTCTGCCTGGAGACACAACTCACCACTATAACTGTTCCTCTGTCTGGAGATACAACTCACCACTATAACTGTTCCTCTGTCTGGAGATACAACTCACCACTATAACTGTTCCTCTGTCTGGAGATACAACTCACCACTATAACTGTTCCTCTGTCTGGAGACACAACTCACCACTATAACTGTCCCTCTGTCTGGAGATACAACTCACCCCTATAACTGTTCCTCTGTCTGGAGATACAACTCACCACTATAACTGTTCCTCTGTCTGGAGATACAACTCACCACTATAACTGGGTCTCTATACAACTCACCACTATAACTGTTCCTCTGTCTGGAGACACAACTCACCACTATAACTGTTCCTCTGTCTGGAGATACAACTCACCACTATAACTGTTCCTCTGTCTGGAGATACAACTCACCACTATAACTGTTCCTCTGTCTGGAGATACAACTCACCACTATAACTGTTCCTCTGTCTGGAGATACAACTCACCACTATAACTGTTCCTCTGTCTGGAGACACAACTCACCACTATAACTGTTCCTCTGTCTGGAGATACAACTCACCACTATAACTGTTCCTCTGTCTGGAGATACAACTCACCACTATAACTGTTCCTCTGTCTGGAGATACAACTCACCAATATAATTGTTCCTCTGTCTGGAGATACAACTCACCACTATAACTGGGCCTCTGTCTGGAGATACAACTCACCACTATAACTGTTCCTCTGTCTGGAGATACAACTCACCACTATAACTGGGCCTCTGTCTGGAGATACAACTCACCACTATAACTGTTCCTCTGTCTGGAGATACAACTCACCACTATAACTGTTCCTCTGTCTGGAGATACAACTCACCACTATAACTGTTCCTCTGTCTGGAGACACAACTCACCACTATAACTGTTCCTCTGTCTGGAGATACAACTCACCACTATAACTGTTCCTCTGTCTGGAGATACAACTCACCACTATAACTGTTCCTCTGCCTGGAGACACAACTCACCACTATAACTGTTCCTCTGTCTGGAGATACAACTCATCACTATAACTGTTCCTCTGTCTGGAGACACAACTCACCACTATAACTGTTCCTCTGCCTGGAGATACAACTCACCACTATAACTGTTCCTCTGTCTGGAGATACAACTCACCACTATAACTGTTCCTCTGTCTGGAGATACAACTCACCACTATAACTGTTCCTCTGTCTGGAGATACAACTCACCACTATAACTGTTCCTCTGCCTGGAGACACAACTCACCACTATAACTGTTCCTCTGTCTGGAGATACAACTCACCACTATAACTGTTCCTCTGTCTGGAGATACAACTCACCACTATAACTGTTCCTCTGTCTGGAGATACAACTCACCACTATAACTGTTCCTCTGTCTGGAGATACAACTCACCACTATAACTGTTCCTCTGTCTGGAGACACAACTCACCACTATAACTGTTCCTCTGTCTGGAGATACAACTCACCACTATAACTGTTCCTCTGTCTGGAGATACAACTCACCACTATAACTGTTCCTCTGCCTGGAGACACAACTCACCACTATAACTGTTCCTCTGTCTGGAGATACAACTCACCACTATAACTGTTCCTCTGTCTGGAGATACAACTCACCACTATAACTGTTCCTCTGTCTGGAGATACAACTCACCACTATAACTGTTCCTCTGTCTGGAGACACAACTCACCACTATAACTGTTCCTCTGTCTGGAGATACAACTCACCACTATAACTGGGTCTCTATACAACTCACCACTATAACTGTTCCTCTGTCTGGAGACACAACTCACCACTATAACTGTTCCTCTGTCTGGAGATACGACTCACCACTATAACTGTTCCTCTGTCTGGAGACACAACTCACCACTATAACTGGGCCTCTGTCTGGAGATACAACTCACCACTATAACTGTTCCTCTGTCTGGAGATACAACTCACCACTATAACTGTTCCTCTGTCTGGAGATACAACTCACCACTATAACTGTTCAATCAATCAATCAATTTTATTTTATATAGCCCTTCGTACATCAGCTAATATCTCGAAGTGCTGTACAGAAACCCAGCCTAAAACCCCAAACAGCTAGTAATGCAGGTGTAGAAGCACGGTGGCTAGGAAAAACTCCCTAGAAAGGCCAAAACCTAGGAAGAAACCTAGAGAGGAACCAGGCTATGAGGGGTGGCCAGTCCTCTTCTGGCTGTGCTGGGTGGAGATTATAACAGAACCATGCCAAGATGTTCAATGTTCATAAGTGACAAGCATGGTCAAATAATAATCAGGAATAAATCTCAGTTGGCTTTTCATAGCCGATCATTAAGAGTTGAAAACAGCAGGTCTGGGACAGGTAGGGGTTTCGTAACCGCAGGCAGAACAGTTGAAACTGGAATAGCAGCAAGGCCAGGCGGACTGGGGACAGCAAGGTGTCAGCATGCCCGGTAGTCCTGACGTATGATCCTAGGGCTCAGGTTCTCAGAGAGAAAGAGAGAACGAGAGAATTAGAGAGAGCATACTTAAATTCACACAGGACACTGGATAAGACAGGAGAAGTACTCCAGGTATAACCAACTAACCCCAGCCCCCGACACATAAACTACTGCAGCATAAATACTGGAGGCTGAGACAGGAGCGGTCCGGAGACACTGTGGCCCCATCCGAAGAAACCCCCGGACAGGGCCAAACAGGAAGGATATAACCCCACCCACTCTGCCAAAGCACAGCCCCCGCACCACTAGAGGGATATCCTCAACCACCAACTTACAATCCTGAGACAAGGCCGAGTATAGCCCACAGAGGTCTCCACCACAGCACAAACCAAGGGGGGGCGCCAACCCAGACAGGAAGATCACGTCAGTAACTCAACCCACTCAAGTGACGCACCCCTCCCAGGGACGGCATGAAAGAGCACCAGCAAGCCAGTGACTCAGCCCCTGTAACAGGGTTAGAGGCAGAGAACCCCAGTGGAGAGAGGGGAACCGGCCTGGCAGAGACAGCAAGGGCTGTTCGTTGCTCCAGAGCCTTTCCGTTCACCTTCACACTCCTGGGCCAGACTACACTCAATCATATGACCTACTGAAGAGATAAGTCTTCAGTAAAGACTTAAAGGTTGAGACCGAGTCTGCGTCTCTCACATGGGTAGGCAGACTGTTCCATAAAAATGGAGATCTATAGGAGAAAGCCCTGCCTCCCGCTGTTTGCTTAGAAATTCTAGGGACAATTAGGAGGCCTGCGTCTTGTGACCGTAGCGTACGTATTGGTATGTACGGCAGGACCAACTCGGAAAGATAGGTAGGAGCAAGCCCATGTAACGCTTTATAGGTTAACAGTAAAACCTTGAAATCAGCCCTTGCCTTAACAGGAAGCCAGTGTAGGGAAGCTAGCACTGGAGTAATATGATCAAATTTCTTGGTTCTAGTCAGGATTCTAGCAGCCGTATTTAGCACTAACTGAAGTTTATTTAGTGCTTTATCCGGGTAGCCGGAAAGTAGAGCATTGCAGTAGTCTAACCTAGAAGTAACAAATGCATGGATTAATTTTTCTGCATCATTTTTGGACAGAAAATTTCTGATTTTTGCAATGTTACGTAGATGGAAAAAAGCTGTCCTTGAAACAGTCTTGATATGTTCGTCAAAAGAGAGATCAGGGTCAAGAGTAACGCCGAGGTCCTTCACAGTTTTATTTGAGACGACTTTACAACCATCAAGATGAATTGTCAGATTTAACAGAAGATCTCTTTGTTTCTTGGGACCTAGAACAAGCATCTCTGTTTTGTCCGAGTTTAAAAGTAGAAAGTTTTCAGCCATCCACTTCCTTATGTCTGAAACACAGGCTTCTAGCGAGGGCAATTTTGGGGCTTCACCATGTTTCATTGAAATGTACAGCTGTGTGTCATCCGCATAGCAGTGAAAGTTAACATTATGTTTTCGAATAACATCCCCAAGAGGTAAAATATATAGTGAAAACAATAGTGGTCCTAAAACGGAACCTTGAGGAACACCGAAATGTACAGTTGATTTGTCGGAGGACAGACCATTCACAGAGACAAACTGATATCTTTCCGACAGGTAAGATCTAAACCAGGCCAGAACTTGTCCGTGTAGACCAATTTGGGTTTCCAGTCTCTCCAAAAGAATGTGGTGATCGATGGTGTCAAAGGCAGCACTAAGGTCTAGTAGCACGAGGACAGATGCAGAGCCTCGGTCTGACGCCATTAAAAGGTCATTTACCACCTTCACAAGTGCAGTCTCAGTGCTATGATGGGGTCTAAAACCAGACTGAAGCATTTCGTATACATTGTTTGTCTTCAGAAAGGCAGTGAGTTGCTGCGCAACAGCTTTTTCTAAAATTTTTGAGAGGAATGGAAGATTCGATATAGGCCGATAGTTTTTTATATTTTCCGGGTCAAGGTTTGGCTTTTTCAAGAGAGGCTTTATCACTGCCACTTTTAGTGAGTTTGGTACACATCCGGTGGATAGAGAGCTGTTTATTATGTTCAACATAGGAGGGCCAAGCACAGGAAGCAGCTCCTTCAGCAGTTTAGTAGGAATAGGATCCAGTATGCAGCTTGAAGGTTTAGAGGCCATGATTATTTTCATCATTGTGTCAAGAGATATAGTACTAAAACACTTAAGTGTCTCTCCCGATCCCAGGCCCTCGCAGAGCTGTGCAGATCCAGGACAGCTAAGCCCTGGAGGAATACGCAGATTCAAAGAGGAGTCCGTAATTTGCTTTCTAATGGTCATGATCTTTTCCTCAAAGAAGTTCATGAATTTATTACTGCTGAAGTGAAAGCCATCCTCTCTTGGGGAATGCTGCTTTTTAGTTAGCTTTGCAACAGTATCAAAAAGAAATTTTGGATTGTTCTTATTTTCCTCGATTAAGTTGGAAAAGTAGGATGATCGAGCAGCAGTGAGGGCTCTTCGGTACTGCACGGTACTGTCTTTCCAAGCTAGTCGGAAGACTTCCAGTTTGGTGTGGCGCCATTTCCGTTCCAATTTCCTGGAAGCTTGCTTCAAAGCTCGGGTATTTTCTGTATACCAGGGAGCTAGTTTCTTATGACAAAAAGAAATTTTGGATTGTTCTTATTTTCCTCGATTAAGTTGGAAAAGTAGGATGATCGAGCAGCAGTGAGGGCTCTTCGGTACTGCACGGTACTGTCTTTCCAAGCTAGTCGGAAGACTTCCAGTTTGGTGTGGCGCCATTTCCGTTCCAATTTCCTGGAAGCTTGCTTCAAAGCTCGGGTATTTTCTGTATACCAGGGAGCTAGTTTCTTATGACAAATGTTTTTCGTTTTTAGGGGTGCAACTGCATCTAGGGTATTGCGCAAGGTTAAATTGAGTTCCTCAGTTAAGTGGTTAACTGATTTTTGTCCTCTGACGTCCTTGGGTAGGCAGAAGGAGTCTGGAAGGGCATCAAGGAATTTTTGTGTTGTCTGAGAATTTATAGCACGACTTTTGATGCTCCTTGGTTGGGGTCTGAGCAGATTATTTGTTGCGATTGCAAACGTAATAAAATGGTGGTCCGATAGTCCAGGATTTTGTGGAAAAACATTAAGATCTACAACATTTATTCCATGGGACAAAACTAGGTCCAGAGTATGACTGTGGCAGTGAGTAGGTCCAGAGACATGTTGGACAAAACCCACTGAGTCGATGATGGCTCCGAAAGACTTTTGGAGTGGGTCTGTGGACTTCTCCATGTGAATATTAAAATCACCAAAAATTAGAATATGATCTGCTATGACTACAAGGTCTGATAGGAATTCAGGAAACTCAGAGAGGAACGCTGTATATGGCCCAGGAGGCCTGTAAACAGTAGCTATAAAAAGTGATTGAGTAGGCTGCATAGATTTCATGACTAGAAGCTCAAAAGACGAAAACGCCATTTTTTTTTTTGTAAATTGAAATTTGCTATCGTAAATGTTAGCAACACCTCCGCCTTTGCGGGATGCACGGGGAATATGGTCACTAGTGTAACCAGGAGGTGAGGCCTCATTTAACACAGCAAATTCATCAGGCTTAAGCCATGTTTCAGTCAGGCCAATCACATCAAGATTATGATCAGTGATTAGTTCATTGACTATGACTGCCTTTGAAGTGAGGGATCTAACATTAAGTAACCCTATTTTGAGATGTGAGGTATCACGATCTCTTTCAATAATGGCAGGAATGGAGGAGGTCTTTATCCTAATAAGATTGCTAAGGCGAACACCGCCATGTTTAGTTTTGCCCAACCTAGGTCGAGGCACAGACACAGTCTCAATGGGTATGGCTGAGCTGACTACACTGACTGTGCTATTGGCAGACTCCACTAAGCTGGCAGGTTGGCTAACAGCCTGCTGCCTGGCCTGCACCCTATTTCACTGTGGGGCTAGAGGAGTTAGAGCCCTATCTATGTTGGTAGATAAGATGAGAGCACCCCTCCAGCTAGGATGGAGTCCGTCACTCCTCAGCAGGTCAGGCTTGGTCCTGTTTGTGGGTGAGTCCCAGAAAGAGGGCCAATTATCTACAAATTCTATCTTTTGGGAGGGGCAGAAAACAGTTTTCAACCAGCGATTGAGTGCTGAGACTCTGCTGTAGAGCTCGTCACTCCCCCTAACTGGGAGGGGGCCAGAGACAATTACTCGATGCCGACACATCTTTCTAGCTGATTTACACGCTGAAGCTATGTTGCACTTGGTGACCTCTGACTGTTTCATCCTAACATCGTTGGTGCCGACGTGGATAACAATATCTCTATACTCTCTACACTCGCCAGTTTTAGCTTTAGCCAGCACCATCTTTAGATTAGCCTTAACGTCGGTAGCCCTGCCCCCTGGTAAACAGTGTATGATCGCTGGGTGATTCGTTTTAAGTCTAATACTGCGGGTAATGGAGTCGCCAATGACTAGGGTTTTCAATTTGTCAGAGCTAATGGTGGGAGCCTTCGGCGTCTCAGACCCCGTAACGGGAGGAGTAGAGACAAGAGAAGACTCAGACTCAGACTCCGACTCGCTACATAATGGGGAAAACCGGTTGAAAGTTTCTGTCGGCTGAATGAGCGACACCGGTTGAGCATTCCAACAGTATTTCCCTCCAGAAGCCATGAGAAAGTTGTCCGGCTGCGGGGACTGTGCGGGGGGATTTATACTAACGTTACTATCTGTACTTACTGGTGGCACAGACGCTGTTTCTTCCTTTCCTACACTGAGATTACCCTTGCCTAACGATTGCGTCTGGAGCTGGGCTTGTAGCACAGCTATTTTCGCCGTAAGGCGATCGTTCTCCTGTATATTATGAGTACAGCGACTGCAATTAGAAGACATCATGTTAATGTTACTACTTAGCTTCGGCTGTTGAAGATGTTGACGAACCATGTCCAGATAAAGCGTCCGGAGTGAAAAAGTTGAATGAGGGAAAAAAGTTGCGATGGAAAAAAGGAAAATAAAGTAAAAGTTGGCAGCAAAAACGCACAGGAAAATGACTCTTCTGTCTCGGGAACTACCAGTGACTCGCTCAATACGGAAGTGGTCAGATGGCCACTAGGTGATAGTCTGGTGTCACAGACGATAACTAGTACCCTGTACACAACATAACTGTTCCTCTGTCTGGAGATACAACTCACCACTATAACTGTTCCTCTGTCTGGAGATACAACTCACCACTATAACTGTTCCTCTGTCTGGAGATACAACTCACCACTATAACTGTTCCTCTGCCTGGAGACACAACTCACCACTATAACTGTTCCTCTGTCTGGAGATACAACTCACCACTATAACTGTTCCTCTGTCTGGAGATACAACTCACCAATATAATTGTTCCTCTGTCTGGAGATACAACTCACCACTATAACTGTTCCTCTGTCTGGAGATACAACTCACCACTATAACTGTACCTCTGTCTGGAGATACAACTCACCACTATAACTGTTCCTCTGTCTGGAGATACAACTCACCACTATAACTGTTCCTCTGTCTGGAGATACAACTCACCACTATAACTGTTCCTCTGTCTGGAGATACAACTCACCACTATAACTGTTCCTCTGTCTGGAGACACAACTCACCACTATAACTGTTCCTCTGTCTGGAGATACAACTCACCACTATAACTGTTCCTCTGTCTGGTGACACAACTCACCACTATAACTGGGCCTCTGTTGCCTAGTCTGTCTCTGCATCTTCTCTGCTGTCACTCTGGCTCGGTCTGTGCTTCTCCTTGTTCTCCTCTGTCTGTCACTCTATTCTATATATATTGTTATATCTGTTGGCCAGTCTGTCTCTCTGGGTGGTGGTCTTCCTACCGCCACTCCACTGGACTCTGCTGCAGCGTCTGAGCTGTCTTTGCTGCTAGGCCTCGCATCACTGGGACCAGAAGACCAGGGGACCACACTGCCTGTACTGGGTCCAGCAACATCTTAGGGTAACACTTTATTTTAAGGGTCTATAACCAGGGTTGGAACCTGTTCAGGGAACAAAACCGAAAACCGGAAAATAACGAAATTATTTGAGGAACAGAACCTGAACCGAAAACAAAGTGATCTATACTCTTCTGGAACACAACCGTTCTTTTAAAAGCATGGGAACTGGTTAATAACGCTCTTTTACGTCCCAGACATTTTTTTTCCCGTCCCACAAAAATCACAACAAAGCGCCTATGCAAATTCCTCACTCTGTCACTCAAACGTATTCAAGCATCTGCCTGCCAGCTGGAAATCTCTGCCAGTGGGTGTGCGTTTAGGCTACCTGCCACTCCCCTCTGAAGCATAGGTTACTGTAGCCTAGGTTACTGTAGCCTAGGTTACTGTTGCCCAGGTTACTGTTGCCTAGGTTACCGCTGCCTAGGTTACTGTTGCCTAGGTTACTGTAGCCTAGGTTACTGTTGCCTAGGTTACTGTAGCCTACTGATGACGTTACAAGCGTAATTCAGAAATTAGGGAGCGATGTTTATTAGAGAAGAATGGATTGACTTTTTCAATGCTAGTTAAGGATACTATAGTTATGACGTTTCACATTGGATTTATTAACTACAAAAAGGTAAAAAGGGTTTTTCATTATAGTGCTGCTCTGCACACGTAAGCTTGTTAGCTAGCTAGCTAACGTTTACTCTGGTCCAACGTTAAACCAACTCGGAAGTTCAAAGACATTCAAAGTTACTCCATAGAAGCCGCTCCTCCGTAGGTATAATTTCAACATATTTTATACAAGTTTTGTCTGTTGAAATTTGGTTACCATGATGACATAATCTTGTGGTTGAAATTTCACCCTCAAAACAGTTTATGTTGATGACTTTTTTTCCAAATCCAATGTATTTACCACGTAGATTCCACATCACAATACATTGACAAATTATGTTTTAACAACGTTGATTCAACCAGCTTGTGCCCAGTGGGTAGTACAGAGGCCTTGTCCGAAATCTGTAATTCCTACTCCTTATTAAAACTACATACTGTGTAGTAAGCATACAACAGACTATTTACAACATACCGTTATGTAAAGTGTGGTAGGACCGGTGCTAAGACCCCTAATTAAAGCTGCATCAGCATTCCGGGGTCCAGAGCCCCACAATGTTTCAGTTTAGTCTTTAAAGACTTTGTTCTGAGAGACACGAGGAAACAAAAGGGTTAATAACAAGAGAGAGGGAGATTCCCACACCAACATCTGCTAGGCTGCATTCAATGTGGTTGAAACCAGCGTTGAAGTTGGTAAACCAGCGTTGAAGTTGGTAAACCAGCGTTGAAGTTGGTAAACCAGCGTTGAAGTTGGTAAACCAGCGTTGAAGTTGGTAAACCAGCGTTGGAGTTGGTAAACCAGCGTTGGAGTTGGTAAACCAGCGTTGAAGTTGGTAAACCAGCGTTGAAGTTGGTAAACCAGCGTTGAAGTTGGTAAACCAGCGTTGAAGTTGGTAAACCAGCGTTGAAGTTGGTAAACCAGCGTTGAAGTTGGTAAACCAGCGTTGAAGTTGGTAAACCAGCGTTGAAGTTGGTAAACCAGCGTTGAAGTTGGTAAACCAGCGTTGAAGTTGGTAAACTAGCGGGGTTTTGGGAGCTTGGATGAGGATACTTTAAAAAAGGCGCACTCCTTACATTTGTGAATACCCTCAAAGACTGAGCCACCAACATAAATGTTGACAATGGAGCAAATGCATCCCATGACATTTTCACATGCAAATAACACTTCTTAGTAATGAATGAGAGTTCATCAGAGCGGCCAGTACGCAGGCTCTTTCACCATGATGGCAAATTCAGCACTCTGATTGGCGTGCCCACACCCTGAGATTTGCAGAGAAACAGACAAAGATTTCCTACGCTGCAAGTTTTAATCTAACTTGTTGGGAAAGTGGTCAAAATAGCTGATTTGTACAGTACATTTTGGATTTCATAGCATTCAAATGGGAGTTAACAAGAGGAGCTTTAGAATGGGAGCTTTAGAATGGGAGTTAACAATGGGAGCTTTAGAATGGGAGTTAACAAGAGGAGCTTTAGAATGGGAGCTTTAGAAAGGGAGTTAACAAGGAGAGCTTTAGAATGGGAGTTAACAAGGGGAGCTTTAGAATGGGAGCTTTAGAATGGGAGTTAACAAGAGGAGCTTTAGAATGGGAGCTTTAGAATGGGAGTAAACAAGAGGAGCTTTAGAATGGGAGTTAACAAGGGGAGCTTTAGAATGGGAGTTAACAAGGGGAGCTTTAGAATGGGAGTTAACAAGGGGAGCTTTAGAATGGGAGTTAACAAGGGGAGCTTTAGAATATGAGCTTTAGAATGGGAGTTAACAAGAGGAGCTTTAGAATGGGAGTTAACAAGAGGAGCTTTAAAATAGGAGCTTTAGAATGGGAGTTAACAAGGGGAGCTTTAGAATGGGAGCTTTAGAATGGGAGTTAACAAGAGGAGCTTTAGAATGGGAGCTTTAAAATGGGAGTTAACAAGAGGAGCTTTAGAATGGGAGTTAACAAGAGGAGCTTTAAAATAGGAGCTTTAGAATGGGAGTTAACAAGAGGAGATTTAGAATGGGAGTTAACAAGGGGAGCTTTAGAATGGGAGCTTTAGAATGGGAGTTAACAAGAGGAGCTTTAGAATGGGAGCTTTAAAATGGGAGTTAACAAGAGGAGCTTTAGAATGGGAGTTAACAAGAGGAGCTTTAAAATAGGAGCTTTAGAATGGGAGTTAACAAGAGGAGCTTTAGAATGGGAGTTAACAAGAGGAGCTTTAGAATGGGAGCTTTAGAATGGGAGTTAACAAGGGGAGCTTTAGAATGGGAGTTAACAAGGGGAGCTTTAGAATGGGAGTTAACAAGAGGAGCTTTAGAATGGGATCTTTAGAATGGGAGTTAACAAGAGGAGCTTTAGAATGGGATCTTTAGAATGGGAGTTAACAAGAGGAGCTTTAGAATGGGAGCTTTAGAATGGGAGTTAACAAGAGGAGCTTTAGAATGGGAGCTTTAGAATGGGAGTTAACAAGAGGAGCTTTAGAATGGGAGTTAACAAGAGGAGCTTTAGAATGGGAGCTTTAGAATGGGAGTTAACAAGATGAGCTTTAGAATGGGAGTTAACACGGGGAGCTTTAGAATGGGAGTTAACAAGAGGAGCTTTAGAATGGGAGCTTTAGAATGGGAGTTAACAAGAGGAGCTTTAGAATGGGAGCTTTAGAATGGGAGTTAACAAGAGGAGCTTTAGAATGGGAGTTAACAAGGGGAGCTTTAGAATAGGAGCTTTAGAATGGGAGTTAACAAGGGGAGCTTTAGAATGGGAGTTAACAAGAGGAGCTTTAGAATGGGAGCTTTAGAATGGGAGTTAACAAGAGGAGCTTTAGAATGGGAGTTAACAAGGGGAGCTTTAGAATGGGAGCTTTAGAATGGGAGTTAACAAGAGGAGCTTTAGAATGGGAGCTTTATAATGGGAGTTAACAAGGGGAGCTTTAGAATAGTTGCTTTAGAATGGGAGTTAACAAGGGGAGCTTTAGAATGGGAGTTAACAAGAGGAGCTTTAGAATGGGAGCTTTAGAATGGGAGTTAACAAGAGGAGCTTTAGAATGGGAGTTAACAAGGGGAGCTTTAGAATGGGAGTTAACAAGGGGAGCTTTAGAATGGGAGTTAACAAGAGGAGCTTTAGAATGGGATCTTTAGAATGGGAGTTAACAAGGGGAGCTTTAGAATGGGAGTTAACAAGATGAGCTTTAGAATGGGAGTTAACAAGAGGAGCTTTAGAATGGGAGTTAACAAGGGGAGCTTTAGAATAGGAGCTTTAGAATGGGAGTTAACAAGGGGAGCTTTAGAATGGGAATTAACAAGAGGAGCTTTAGAATGGGAGCTTTAGAATGGGAGTTAACAAGGGAAGCTTTAGAATGTGAGTTAACAAGGGGAGCTTTAGAATGGGAGCTTTAGAATGGGAGTTAACAAGGGGAGCTTTAGAATGGGAGTTAACAAGAGGAGCTTTAGAATGGGAGATAACAAGAGGAGCTTTAGAATGGGAGCTTTAGAATGGGAGTTAACAAGAGGAGCTTTAGAATGAGAGTTAACAAGGGAAGCTTTAGAATGGGAGCTTTAGAATGGGAGTTAACAAGAGGAGCTTTAGAATGGGAGCTTCAGAATGGGAGTTAACAAGAGGAGCTTTAGAATGGGAGCTTTAGAATGGGAGTTAACAAGAGGAGCTTTAGAATGGGAGTTAACAAGGGGAGCTTTAGAATAGGAGCTTTAGAATGGGAGTTAACAAGGGGAGCTTTAGAATGGGAGTTAACAAGAGGAGCTTTAGAATGGGAGCTTTAGAATTGGAGTTAACAAGAGGAGCTTTAGAATGGGAGCTTTAGAATGGGAGTTAACAAGGGGAGCTTTAGAATGGGAGTTAACAAGAGGAGCTTTAGAATGGGAGTTAACAAGGGGAGCTTTAGAATGGGAGTTAACAAGGGGAGCTTTAGAATGGGAGTTAACAAGGGGAGCTTTAGAATGGGAGTTAACAAGGGGAGCTTTAGAATGGGAGTTAACAAGGGGAGCTTTAGAACATTGAAAGTGGATGGAGGGAAGACAAAAGCTGAATAATTGAAAAAGTATAAATGATATCAAAAAGTTGTAAATATACAATTATTCCAGACTAGTCTGCACATTTTAAAGTTTGAATCACGTATCTAGCGTAAACAGAACAGTGTACGGAAAATAGCGTTCCAAAGAATAAAGAGTCAGAAATAAGTTGTACAATATTTAAAGTGTGACTGCTGAAGCAAGTCACGTTAATAAAAGAAAACTAAGATTAAAAGTAATATGACAGAGTGTGTGTGTCACCTTGGCATCAGCTCCTGGAGATTGGCCAGGAGTTTCTTGTTGGTTGTTTGAAGTGTTACTTGGACGAGAAGTCTTCTGTAATATAGAAAAACACCATCACATATTGTAGGTTATGAACGGTGACTCAAGTTGTAGACAGTTGGTTTGGTAGAACTCCTTTCAAAATACCTTCAAAAATTGGTCCAGTAGATGTTGTTTCTTTGCTCTATCTCCCATGGCAACAGCACAGTACTATTCTGCCACCAGCACAAACAATGATGCCACTTTCGTATGGTAATGAGGAAACCTTCAAAATAAAAGCCAGCATTTCAACACATTGTAATATCATTAGTTGAATAATAAGATAAAATTGGCCATTGATTAAAATGATATTGTGCCAACAAGAAAAGGCACTAAGTTATTTATGAGAAAAATATATATATATATGCTTAAAAAATTTTTTTGACCAATAATGAAAAAATACTATGTTTATTATACAATGTTTTTATCTATCCTGTAGTCTAGTAATTTATAATTAATTTATCTCTACCTATATGCACATATCTACTTCAATTACCTCATACCCATCGACCACATCAGCTCAGTACTGGTACCCTGTGTATATAGCCTAGTTATCACCTCGTACCCCTGCACATCGGCTCAGTACTGGTACCCTGTGTATATAGCCTAGTTATCACCTCGTACCCCTGCACATCGGCTCAGTACTGGTACCCTGTGTATATAGCCTAGTTATCACCTCGTACCCCTGCACATGGGCTCAGTACTGGTACCCCGTGTATATAGCCTAGTTATCGTTACTCATTGTGGATTTATTTATTGTGTTATTATTTCTCTGTGCATTGTTGGGAAGGACCCGTTAGTAAGCATTTCACTGTTAGTCTACACCTGTTGTTTACAAAGCATGTGACAAATTAAATGTGATACTAACCAAATACAGTGCCTTGCAAAAGTGTTCATACCCCTTGGATTTCTTCACATTTTATTGTGTTACAAAGTGGGATTGAAATGGATTTAATTGTAATTTTTTGTCAACAACCGACACAAAATACTCAGTAATCAATGTTCCCTCTAAGCTGTGCGCCTGCACCTGCCTCGCAGAAGAAATATCAGCCCACAGAGAGAAGCACGAGATTGAACTTCACTCAACTTTCCAGAGTTTTCCCCTTTAGTTAACACTATCAACGTTTCCCTTTACTGTGGCAATTGTGATCGAATCAATGCAATATTAGCCACTTTCAATGCAACATACTGAAACAAAACGAACTATGTAAGAGGTTTTTGCTCTGAGTAGGATTCTACTGAGCACGACTCAGCCCGCACAGACCGGTGCGGCATAACCAATCAGAGCTGCAGTAGGCCTATATGCAAATATACAACGGGTGGGTCTAACCCTGAACGCTGAATGGTTAAATCTGCATTCCAGCCGGTGTCTATTCCACAAGTTACCACCGGCTAAATCTATGATGTTAAAATGCTTATTTACATTGTTCCATCTGACTGTTTATAAACTTGATCTCCACTATAAAAAGCATCTAGACATTATCTCCCATTTCTTTTAGACTAACATTTAGGTTTCAACAGCGGAGATATGTATAAACATTTACATTTACATTTTAGTCATTTAGCAGACGCTCTTATCCAGAGCCACTTACAGTGTCACACCCTGGCTCTGGGACTCTATATGTTGAGCCAGGGTGTGTTCATTCTATGTGTTCTGTTTCTATGTTGGGAATTCTAGTTTGTTTATTTCTATGTTGGCCTGAGTGACTCCCAATCAGAGGCAACGAGTGTCAGCTGTGGCTGGTTGTCTCTGATTGGGAGCCATATTTAAACTGTCTGGTTTTCCCTTTGTGTTTGTGGGATAAAGTAAACCTTCTAACCCCCCTTACCCCCCCCCCCCCAAAAAAAAAGTGTAAAGTGGTTGTCCCACTGGCTATAAGGTGAATGCACCAATTTGTAAATCGCTTTGGATAAGAGCATCTGCTAAATGACGTAAATGTAAATGTAAAAAAATGGATGAATAAGATATTTGAATACAGAAGTGCCCTTTCTTACCGATCTCTACAGCTTCTGTCCAAAAACAAATCCTGTGAAATGAGGTCAACACATACTGGAGGACAGTGGAGGCTGCTGACGGGAGGACGGCTCATAATAATTGCTAGAACGTAGCGAATGGAATGCCATGTATTTGATACCAGAGTAGGAGGCCGTTTTTTGTGCCCAAAGTTGACCTTAAAAAAATAAAAATAGTGCATGAATAACACTTCAAAATCTCGAAATGTTGAGAATGAAGTTGCATTATTTCGAGAATATTCTAAATTAAACTTAGAGAATAAAGTCGAAATATTTCAAGAATAAACTCTACATTTTATTTGAAGAATAGTACATTTCAATAACATAGTCGAAGTTATATTTCAAGATGAAAGTAGAGGATTTGATTAATGACATGCCTCCCTGGCTCCCTGTTGCTGTGCGACACCATTGAAATGCCCTAGTTCGATGACCTGGTGAAACTATACTTTAGAATTGGCTTTAGTAAGAAGGAAATTGTTGCTCTTTTAGCACATAATAACCATATTACAATAAGTATTAGGACCTTGAAGAGGTTGTGCCGCAGATTGGGTCTTTTCAGGAGGAGGAGGTAGCCTATTGGCCTTGGTGCAAAGTGTGGTCCTCTGTAGCTCAGCTGGTAGAGCACGGCGCTTGTAACGCCAAGGTAGTGGGTTCGATCCCCGGGACCACCCATACACAAAAATGTATGCACGCATGACTGTAAGTCGCTTTGGATAAAAGCGTCTGCTAAATGGCATATTATATTATTATTATATTAAAGTGAAAGCAACTGTAATGTATGATATACATATTAGGAACTTCATCATTCCTCCTCAGACCTTACCCCCCTTCCCTAGTCAAGTCAAGTTCCCTGTTCGCAGCGCCGCCGTTTTTCAAACAAAGTCAACACAGCAGCCATTGCTAGCTAGCCAACACGACCAGCTAGCTGTACTGTAGCAGCTAAATACAATATATTTGTGCTAGCTAGCCAACGTTTAATTATTGCTGCGTTATGAAAGGAACTAGACACGGACACAAATTATCTGTTTAGTGTGTTAACACACTATTGGTAGTTTGTTGTAACCAAGTATTGGTGCTAAACTGTGTGTTATTGGATGCTAGCATGCTAGTTAGCTATGGCGTCATAGTTAGCTAGCTGAATAAAGTAAGTTGAGTCTATTCCTTGAAACATTGAACCGCTGTAGTTCACAACAATTCTAATTTCTAAAGTGGAAGTTGGGAGAGTTTTTATTAGGGTGGTTCAGTGAAACAATTATAGTTTCTGAGGTGGAAGTTGGGTGAGTTATATTTGGGAGTTTTGGTGAGGGAGGCCCTACTCTCTCCTTTCCCAGATGTTTAGTTCATTTCATTCCGATCTCCTCTGCATTATTGTAGCCATTTGCTACAGCCTGTCAACTATGCCTCTGCCTATCCCTGTTCTCTCCTCTCCGCACAGGCTAAACAAACGCCTCACACCGCGTGGCTGCTGCCTCTCTAACCTGGTGGTCCCTGCACGCACCCCACACCTGGAGTTCCAGGTCTCAGGCAGCCTCTGGAACTGCCGTTCTGCTGCCAACAAGGCTGACTTCATCCCAGCCTATGCTAACCTCCAGTCCCTCGAATTCCTGGCGCTGACGGAAACATGGATTACCACTGAAAACACTGCTACTCCTACTGCTCTCTCCTCGTCTGACCATGTGTTCTCGCATACCCCAAGAGCATCTGGTCAGAGGGGTGGTGGCACAGGAATCCTCATCTCTCCCAAGTGGACATTCTCAATTTTTCCCCTAACCCATCTGTCTATCTCCTCATTTGAATTCCATGCTGTCACAGTCACTAGCCCATTTAAGCTTAATATCCTTGTCATCTATCGCCCTCCAGGTTCCCTTGGAGAGTTCATCAATGAGCTTGACGCCTTGATAAGTTCCTTTCCTGAGGCTGGCTCACCCCTCACAGTTTTGGGGGATTTCAACCTCCCTACGTCTACATTTGACTCATTTCTCTCTGCCTCCTTCTTTCCACTCCTCTCCTCTTTTGACCTCACCCTCTCACCGTCCCCCCCTACTCACAAGGCAGGCAATACGCTTGACCTCATCTTTACTAGATGCTGCTCTTCTACTAATCTCACTGCAACTCCCCTCCATGTCTCCGACCACTACTTTGTATCCTTTTCTCTCTCGCTCTCCTCCAACACTACTCACTTTGCCCCTACACAGATGGTAATGCGCCGACGCAACCTTCGCTCTCTCTCTCCCGCTACTCTCTCCTCTTCCATCCTATCATCTCTTCCCTCTGCTCAATCCTTCTCCCTCCAATCTCCTGATTCTGCCTCCTCAACCCTCCTCTCCTCCCTTTCTGCATCCATTGACTCTCTGTGTCCCCTATCCTCCCGGCCGGCTCGGTCCTCCCCTCCAGCTCCGTGGCTTGATGACTCATTGCGAGCTCACAGAACAGAGCTCCGGGCAGCGGAGCGGAAATGGAAGAAAACTAAACTCCCTGCCGACCTGGCATCTTTTCACTCCCTCCTCTCTACATTTTCTTCATCTGTTTCTGCTGCTAAGGCCACTTTCTACCACTCTAAATTCCAAGCATCTGCCTCTAACCCTAGGAAGCTCTTTGCCACATTCTCCTCCCTGCTGAATCCTCCCCCCCCCCCCTCCTCTCTCTCTGTGGATGACTTCGTCAACCACTTTGAAAAGAAGGTTGACGACATCCGATCCTCGTTTGTTAAGTCTAATGACACTGCTGGTCCTGCTCACACTGCCCTACCCTATGCTTTGACTTCTTTCTCCCCTCTCTCTGAGGTAGGGGAGAAGGTCACCGGAGATGGTCTGGAGAAGAGAGGAGGGGATGGGGTCAAGCGGGCCGCCCAACAACCTGCCCGCTTGACCCCATCCCCTCCTCTCTTCTCCAGACCATCTCCGGTGACCTTCTCCCCTACCTCAGCTCGCTGATCAACTCATCCTTGACCGCTGGCTATGTCCCTTCCGTCTTCAAGAGAGCGAGAGTTGCACCCCTTCTCAAAAAACCAACACTCGATCCCACTGATGTCAACAACTACAGACCAGTATCCCTTCTTTCTTTTCTTTCCAAAACTATTGAGCGTGCCGTCTTTAGCCAACTCTCTTGCTATCTCTCTCAGAATGACCTTCTTGATCCAAACCAGTCAGGTTTCAGGACTGGTCATTCAACTGAGACTGCTCTTCTCTGTGTCACGGAGGCTCTCCGCACTGCTAAAGCTAACTCTCTCTCCTCTGCTCTTGTCCTTCTAGACCTGTCTGCTGCCTTTGATACTGTGAACCATCAGATCCTCCACTCCACCCTCTCCGAGCTGGGCATCTCCGGCGCGGCTCACTCCTGGATTGCGTCCTACCTGACCGGTCGCTCCTACCAAGTGGCGTGGCGAGAAGCTGTCTCCGCACCACGTGCTCTCACCACTGGTGTCCCCGAGGGCTCAGTTCTAGGCCCTCTCCTATTCTCCCTATACACCAAGTCACTTGGCTCTGTCATATCCTCACATGGCCTCTCCTATCATTGCTACGCTGACGATACACAACTAATCTTCTCCTTTCCCCCTTCTGATAACCAGGTGGCGAATCGCATCTCTGCATGTCTGGCAGACATATCAGTATGGATGACGGATCACCACCTCAAGCTGAACCTTGGCAAGACGGAGCTGCTCTTCCTCCCGGGGAAGGACTGCCCGTTCCATGATCTCGCCATCACGGTTGACAACTCCGTTGTGTCCTCCTCCCAGAGTGCGAAGAGCCTTGGTGTGACCCTGGACAACACCCTGTCGTTCTCCGCTAACATCAAGGCGGTGACCCGATCCTGCAGGTTCATGCTCTACAACATTCGGAGAGTACGACCCTGCCTTACACAGGAAGCGGCACAGGTCCTAATCCAGGCACTTGTCATCTCCCGTCTGGATTACTGCAACTCGCTGTTGGCTGGGCTCCCTGCCTGTGCCATTAAACCCCTACAACTCATCCAGAATGCCGCAGCCCGTCTGGTGTTCAACCTTCCCAAGTTCTCTCACGTCACCCCGCTCCTCCGCACACTCCACTGGCTTCCAGTTGAAGCTCGCATCTGTTACAAGACCATGGTGCTTGCCTATGGAGCTGTGAGGGGATCGGCACCTCTGTACCTTCAGGCTCTGATCAGTCCCTACACCCAAACGAGGGCATTGCGTTCATCCACCTCTGGCCTGCTGGCTCCCCTTCCTCTGCGGAAGCATAGTTCCCGCTCAGCCCAGTCAAAACTGTTCGCTGCTCTGGCACCCCAATGGTGGAACAAGCTCCCTCACGACGCCAGGACAGCGGAGTCACTCACCACCTTCCGGAGACATTTGAAACCCCACCTCTTTAAGGAATACCTGGGATAGGATAAAGTAATCCTTCTAACTTTTTTCTCAAATTAATTGCAACTATTGTCGAAATTTCGAATTTAATCGCTAAGTATTTCGAGTTTTTAAAGCACTCTCCATGCAATGTTTTTTTGTATTTTTTAAAATCTTCACTTGGCCCTAATACTCTTCAGTAAAACATAAATAAATAAATCGAACAACAGCACTGGTTGACATTATTCTACATGACACAAAATGTGATGATTCATGAAAGTTATTCCCTTCTTGAATCTTAGGGGGCTTTCACATCAAATTCGTTTGGTGGGGGTTTTCCGAACTCTGGTGCGTTGACCGCCTTAGTTCGACCTGTTCGGTTCATTTGGACTGGCCTGTTCGGTTCATTTGGACCGCAGCCTACTATCCGCACTAAACAACCCGCCGTGGTCTCAGTCTGATCCGGACCAAACACGGGAAAATAAATCAGACTCTCGCATTATTATTGGTAGTTGGACTGACGCAGCATCATAACTTCAGAGCTCTGAAGCATTCTGTGAGTAGAAGCGCATTTATGAGCGCATCCGATCCAGATGAGGGGAGACGAGGGCTAAACCTGGGATATACCGTCGGCTACCGGAATATAGCCTATTCACGTCGCATTTAGAGCGGCCATTGCGCTGTTTCCTCCCGGTGTTGTTGGAAGACCAAAGCGAATGTAATATGAAGATTGGGACACACAAGTGATGCTGCATGGTCATCATAAACGGATTTAACTAGAGCATTTTTGTCCAATAAAGAAATTACTTTCATGGACATTTGGGCCAGTATGAAAAAATTAAAAACTAAAATGTATGCACTCACTACCTGTAAATCGCTCTGGATAAGAGCGTCTGCTAAATGACTAAAATGTAAATGTAAATGTTTAGTTTAGAAAATTGAGTTCGTTTGACATTTACCAATGTGAAACCAACTGGACCAAATTTTTAAAAAAAAATACAGTGTAACAAATAGTCGAACTCTGATTGGAACTATAGCGCCAAATTATGTGACGACACCCTTAAAAAAACTAGGCCACAATCCGGATTTTTTTGTTGTTGAACATTTGGTTAAACTACGCTTTGCATGAATCAATCAACATTAATACATTTCTTACCTCATAAAAAAATCGTATCATATGTTTTAGGATACCAAAGTTTAAGAAATAGGCTACATTTCCATCCAGTATTCTGTCACTGTGAGAAGAAAATAGCATATCAGGCTCCTGTATCCTACACCTAGAAGATGGCGCCAAAATAAGAGGGAGATCACCTGAGATCAAAAGTGGTCGATCAACAAGATCAACGAGTGCCTTCTTTACAGTCACTCTGTGCATACTTGACATATGTATTCATGTATAAACATACCGCTTTCTTTATTGTAATTCATATTTCTGGATTCACGCATTTCATGACAGTCTTGACCTAAAACCTAACATATTTCACAATGTTTCACTCAGAGATGATAACAGCGGGCTACTTACGAGGATAGTTCTTCCTAAACGACAAGACAGTCCACGCAAACCATGAGCAGCATAAACTATTAACCAGCGCTGTGTTGATGACCTGGGCAGAATAACATCAAATGAAACCAGCAAACCCCTCTCAGAAAACTTCGGAAAGAATATGATCATTCCATGTGTTCTTCTTCTTTGGTATAATGGTGTTCGCAACAATTATATGTGCATTCCGCCACCTACTGTACAAGTGGATAAGGATCCCAAAAAGAAAATAAATTTTTTTTTTAGCTGTAACTGTATATGCATTCGTAAATCAGGTCCTTTCTTGAGTTGGGCTCTGGGATGTAATAACCGTTGAGCATCTGATCTTATGGTTGATTGTGGAGGAAAGGGGTTGAGTGTGTTAGAGTATGTGCGTGTGTCTGTGTGTGTCTGTGTGTGTGTGTGTGTGTTTATCCCACATCTGTTGCAAGGGGTTGTAAGGATGTTAGGGAGAATATAGGATGAACCACAATAATTGTTTGCTAAAATAATAATTGCTTGACAAAAATGTCATGTAATACAATGGCAATCCGGGTTATAGGTAACAATCTAACGCATGAACTGACAACATTATTACGCATATTAATTGATAATGATGCAAATTAAGATATGCAAGATATTTGAATATATATATATATATATATATATATATATATATATATATATATTCATTCAGGTGAGAGTATTGGAAATGCTTTTGGCGGTTGACCTGCTTCTGTTTTGTGGGTGGCACTATGTGCTGTTTTCGATGGATGGGTCCTGGCCTCTACGGGGGTGGTGATCCGGGGGGACGGGGTGGAGTATGTTGATCACTGGGATGACGGCCCAACTTGGGGTGGGGAGAACAATTGGAGGGTTACTTAGTAGCAATGCAAATATCATGGTACAGCTATATGGACACTCAATCACTATGGTATTTTTTATTGGTAAATATACAAACATATACAGTGGGGGGAAAAGTATTTAGTCAGCCACCAATTGTGCAAGTTCTCCCACTTAAAAAGATGAGAGAGGCCTGTAATTTTCATCATAGGTACACGTCAACTATGACAGACAAAATGAGAAGAAAAAATCCAGAAAATCACATTGTAGGATTTTTAATGAATTTATTTGCAAATTATGGTGGAAAATAAGTATTTGGTCAATAACAAAAGTTTCTCAATACTTTGTTATATACCCTTTGTTGGCAATGACACAGGTCAAACGTTTTCTGTAAGTCTTCACAAGGTTTTCACACACTGTTGCTGGTATTTTGGCCCATTCCTCCATGCAGATCTCCTCTAGAGCAGTGATGTTTTGGGGCTGTCGCTGGGCAACACGGACTTTCAACTCCCTCCAAAGATTTTCTATGGGGTTGAGATCTGGAGACTGGCTAGGCCACTCCAGGACCTTGAAATGCTTCTTACGAAGCCACTCCTTCGTTGCCCGGGCGGTGTGTTTGGGATCATTGTCATGCTGAAAGACCCAGCCACGTTTCATCTTCAATGCCCTTGCTGATGGAAGGAGGTTTTCACTCAAAATCTCACGATACATGGCCCCATTCATTCTTTCCTTTACACGGATCAGTCGTCCTGGTCCCTTTGCAGAAAAACAGCCCCAAAGCATGATGTTTCCACCCCCATGCTTCACAGTAGGTATGGTGTTCTTTGGATGCAACTCAGCATTCTTTGTCCTCCAAACACGACGAGTTGAGTTTTTACCAAAAAGTTATATTTTGGTTTCATCTGACCATATGACATTCTCCCAATCCTCTTCTGGATCATCCAAATGCACTCTAGCAAACTTCAGACGGGCCTGGACATGTACTGGCTTAAGCAGGGGGACACGTCTGGCACTGCAGGATTTGAGTCCCTGGCGGCGTAGTGTGTTACTGATGGTCGGCTTTGTTACTTTGGTCCCAGCTCTCTGCAGGTCATTCACTAGGTCCCCCCGTGTGGTTCTGGGATTTTTGCTCACCGTTCTTGTGATCATTTTGACCCCACGGGGTGAGATCTTGCGTGGAGCCCCAGATCGAGGGAGATTATCAGTGGTCTTGTATGTCTTCCATTTCCTAATAATTGCTCCCACAGTTGATTTCTTCAAACCAAGCTGCTTACATATTGCAGATTCAGTCTTCCCAGCCTGGTGCAGGTCTACAATTTTGTTTCTGGTGTCCTTTGACAGCTCTTTGGTCTTGGCCATAGTGGAGTTTGGAGTGTGACTGTTTGAGGTTGTGGACAGGTGTCTTTTATACTGATAACAAGTTCAAACAGGTGCCATTAATACAGGTAACGAGTGGAGGACAGAGGAGCCTCTTAAAGAAGAAGTTACAGGTCTGTGAAAGCCATAAATCTTGCTTGTTTGTAGGTGACCAAATACTTATTTTCCACCATAATTTGCAAATAAATTCATTAAAAATCCTACAATGTGATTTTCTGGATTTTTTTTCTAAATTTGGCTGTCATAGTTGACGTGTACCTATGATGAAAATTACAGGCCTCTCTCATCTTTTTAAGTGGGAGAACTTGTACAATTGGTGGCTGACTAAATACTTTTTTTCCCCACTGTACCTCAAGAGACTTGCAGCTGTAATTGCTGCAAATGGTGGCTCTACAAAGCATTGACATTGGGGGGCTGAATAGTTATGCACGCTCAAGTTTTCGGTTTTCTTGTCTTATTTCTTGTTTTTTTCACCCCAAAAAATATTTTGCATCTTCAAAGTGGTAGGCATGTTGTGTAAATCAAATGATACAAATCTAAAAAAAATCTGTTTTAATTCCAGGTTGTAAGGCAACAAAATAGGAAAAATGGAAGCCACTGTACATTACTCTTACTGAATTTCCACGTGGGCGAGGATATTGGAAATGTAATCAAAGCCTATTGGATGATAACTTTTTTTAAACTAGGACAGAGGAATTTATAACTGATATTTTCCGACATAACATAGGTACAGCAAATCCCCTTATTGTATGGGACACTTTTAAATGTGCCTTTAGAGGCCATGCAATTCAGTACTCATCTCGAAAACAAAAGCAATTTAGGTCAAAATAGTCCATCCTAACAAAGGAAATAGGTCTAACAGAACAGATAGACAGCAATAAAAACTGTAACATAGAGGCTCAGAATAAATTAGAGGAAAAACAAAAAGAAATTGAGAAACTTATTCAAGAAAGATCAAGTGTAATATATTATAAAAATAAAGCAAACTGGATGGAATATGATTTTTTTGAATAATTTTTTTATCTTCTACATAGAAAAGGTACCAAAAAGAATTGACTGAAACTGGTTACAAATGACAGAGTCACCCATGATTCACCAAATTATATTTTGAAGGAGGAAACAAAGTACTTTAAGCATATGTTTTCGTTTCAGTCGCCTCCATCTTCTCTAACTGAAGCTAATTTTAGAAAAAAATGTATATTGATAATGTAAAATTAACAGCCATACAGAAAGACTCATGTGAAGGTGAAATTACAGAGGAGAAACTTCTGGATGCAATTAAAGATATTAAGTCCGGGAAAACTCCAGGGTTGGATGGCATACCCGTCGAGGTATACCAAACCTTTTTTGATATACTAAGAGGACCGCTATTAGCATGTTTTAACCACTCCTATGTAAATGGTAGATTATCAGACACTCAAGAAGAAGGTCTGATTTCATTATTACTGAAACAGGATACAAGTGGAAAATATAAAGATCCAGTCCATTACAAAAATTGGAGGCCCCTTACACTTCAGTGTTGTGATGCAAAAATTCTAGCAAAATGTATAGTGCATATAATTAAAAAAGGTATTGTCGGACATTATTCTTTCTAATCAGACAGGTTTTGTACATGGACAATACATTGGAGATAATATAAGGCAAGTACTGGAAACAATAGAACACTATGAAAAATCTGGGAAACCAGGCCTGCTATTCATAGCAGACTTTGAAAAGGAATTTGATAAAGTAGGACTGGGGTTTATATACAAATGTTGGAGATTCTCTTATAAAATGGGTCAAAATCATGTATAGTAACCCTAGGTGTAAAATAGTAAATAATGGCTATTTCTCAGAAAGTTTTAAACTGTCAAGAGGAGTGAAACAAGGTTGTCCACTATCGGCATATCTATTTATTGTGGCCATCGAGATGTTAGCTATTAAAATCAGATCCAATAATAATATCAGAGGATTAGAAATACAGGGCTTAAAAACAAAGGTGTCATTGTACACAGATGATTCATGTTTTCTTTTAGATCCACAACTAGAATCCCTCCACAGCCTCATAGAGGATCTAGATACATTTTCTAACCTCTCTGGATTAAAACCAAATTATGACAAATGTACTATATTACGTATTGGATCACTAAAAAACACAAGTTCTTTTGTGTTTCTTCCATTTGCGAATAATCGCACCAACTGTTGTCACCTTCTCACCAAGCTGCTTGGCGATGGTCTTGTAGCCCATTCCAGCCTTGTGTAGGTCTACAATCTTGTCCCTGACATCCTTGGAGAGCTCTTTGGTCTTGGCCATGGTGGAGAGTTTGGAATCTGATTGATTGATTTCTTTTGTGGACAGGTGTCTTTTATACAGGTAACAAGCTGAGATTAGGAGCACTCCCTTTTAAGAGTGTACTCCTAATCTCAGCTCGTTACCTGTATAAAAGACACCTGGGAGCCAGAAATCTTTCTGATTGAGAAGGGGTCAAATACTTATTTCCCTCATTAAAATGCAAATCAATTTATAACATTTTTGACATTTGTTTTTCTGGATTTTGTTGTTGTTATTCTGTCTGTCACTGTTCAAATAAACCTACCATTAAAATTATAGACTGATCATGTCTTTGTCAGTGGGAAAACGTACAAAATCAGCAGGGGATCAAATACTTTTTTCCCTCACTGTATATAGGTTATAGGTTGAGAGCTTTTGTGAAAGAGCACAGTTAGAAAGATATAGCATATAGAAGCAAACATCATGAACATCATGAAAATGATCGGAGAGGTTGAGGGTAGAGGAAGTTCATGAGTAAAAACCAACAAAACTGAATTTTTGTAAAATTGACTGTGTCCATAAAATGTATATAGTATGTACAGTGGGGAGAACAAGTATTTGATACACTGCCAATTTTGCAGGTTTTCCTACTTACAAAGCATGTAGAGGTCTGTAATTTTGATCATAGGTACACTTCAACTGTGAGAGACGGAATCTAAAACAAAAATCCAGAAAATCACATTGTATGACTTTTAAGTAATTAATTTGCATTTTATTGCATGACATAAGTATTTGATTACCTACCAACCAGTAAGAATTCCAGCTCTCACAGACCTGTTAGTTTTTCTTTAAGAAGCCCTCCTGTTCTCCACTCATTACCTGTATTAACTGCACCTGTTTGAACTCGTTACCTGTATAAAAGACACCTGTCCACACACTCAATCAAACAGACTCCAACCTCTCCACAATGGCCGAGACCAGAGAGCTGTTTAAGGACATCAGGGATACAATTGTAGACCTGCACAAGGCTGGGATGGGCTACAGGACAATAGGCAAGCAGCTTGGTGAGAAGGCAACAACTGTTGGCGCAATTATTAGAAAATGGAAGAAGTTCAAGATGACGGTCAAATCACCCTCGGTCTGGGGCTCCATGCAAGATCTCACCTCGTGGGGCATCAATGATCATGAGGAAGGTGAGGGATCAGCCAAGAACTACACGGCAGGACCTGGTCAATGACCTGAAGAGAGCTGGGACCACAGTCTCAAAGAAAACCATTAGTAACACACTACGCCGTCATGGATTAAAATCCTGCAGCGCACGCAAGGTCCCCCTGCTCAAGCCAGCGCATGTCCAGGCCCGTCTGAAGTTTGCCAATGACCTTCTGGATGATCCAGAGGAGGAATGGGAGAAGGTCATGTGGTCTGATGAGACAAAAATAGAGCTTTTTGGTCTAAACTCCACTCGCCGTGTTTGGAGGAAGAAGAAAGATGAGTACAACCCCAAGAACACCATCCCAACCGTGAAGCATGGAGGTGGAAACATCATTCTTTGGGGATGCTTTTCTGCAAAGGGGACAGGACGACTGCACCGTATTGAGGGGAGGATGGATGGGGCCATGTATCGCGAGATCTTGGCCAACAACCTCCTTCCCTCAGTAAGAGCATTGAAGATGGGTCATGGCTGGGTCTTCCAGCATGACAACGACCCGAAACACACAGCCAGGGCAACTAAGGAGTGGCTCCGTAAGAAGCATCTCAAGGTCCTGGAGTGGCCTAGCCAGTCTCCAGACCTGAACCCAATAGAACATCTTTGGAGGGAGCTGAAAGTCTGTATTGCCCAGCGACAGCCCCGAAACCTGAAGGATCTGGAGAAGGTCTGTATGGAGGAGTGGGCCAAAATCCCTGCTTTAGTGTGTGCAAACCTGGTCAAGACATACAGGAAACGAATGATCTCTGTAATTGCAAACAAAGGTTTCTGTACCAAATATTAAGTTCTGCTTTTCTGATGTATCAAATACTTATGTCATGCAATAAAATGCAAATTAATTACTTAAAAATCATACAATGTGATTTTCTGGATTTCTGTTTTAGATTCCGTCGCTCACAGTTGAAGTGTACCTATGATAAAAATTACAGACCTCTACATGCTTTGTAAGTAGGAAAACCTGCAAAATCGACAGTGTATCAAATACTTGTTCTCCCCACTGTATAAGCTGGAAGTATGAGGCCTAAGCGTTGTTGTTCACTAGTTTACTCCAATTAGGGAAGGGGTGTTGGGGTTGGAAAGTAATAAAGGGAAATATATATTTTTTTAAAGTTATGTAAATACAGTTGAAGTCGGAAGTTTACATACACTTAGGTTGGAGTCATTAAAACTTGTTTTTCAACCACTCCACAAATCTCTTGTTAACAAACTATAGTTTTGGCAAGTCGATTAGGACATCTACTTTGTGCATGACACAAGTAATTTTTCCAACAATTGTTTACAGACAGATTATTTCACTTATAATTCACTGTATCACAATTCCAGTGGGTTAGAAGTTTACATACACTAAGTTGACTGTGCCTTTAAACAGCTTGGAAAATTCCAGAAAATGATGTCATGGCTTTAGAAGCTTCTGATAGGCTAATTGACATCATTTGAGTCAGTTGGAGGTGTACCTGTGGATGTATTTCAAGGCCTACCTTCAAACTCAGTGCCTCTTTGCTTGACATCATGGGAAAATCAAAAGAAATCAGCCAAGACCTCAGAAAAAAATGGCAGACCTCCACAAGTCTGGTTCATCCTTGGGAGCAATTTCCAAATACCTGAAGGTACCACGTTCATCTGTACAAACAATAGTACGCAAGTATAAACACCATGGGACCACGCAGCCGTCATACCGCTCAGGATGGAGACACTTTCTGTCTCCTAGAGATGAATGTACTTTGGTGCGAAAAGTGCAAATCAATTCCAGAACAACAGCAAAGGACCTTGTGAAGATGCTGGAAGAAACAAAAGTATATATATCCACAGTAAAACAAGTCATATAAATCGACACAACCTGAAAGGCCGCTCGGCAAGGAAGAAGCCACTGCTCCAAAACCGCCATAAAAAAGCCAGACTACGGTTTGCAACTGCACATGGAGACAAAGATCGTACTTTTTGGAGAAATGTCCTCTGGTCTGATGAAACAAAAATAGAACTGTTTGGCCATAATGACCATCGTTATGTTTGGAGGAAAAAGGGGGTGCTTGCAAGCCGAAGAACACCATCCCAACCGTGAAGCACGGGGGTGGCAGCATCATGCTGTGGGGGTGCTTTGCTGCAGGAGGGACTGGTGCACTTCACAAAATAGATGGCATTATGAGGAAGGAAAATTCACCCAACTTATTGTGGGAAGCTTGTGGAAGGCTACCCGAAACGTTTGACCCAACTTAAACAATTTAAAGGCAATGCTACCAAATACTAATTGAGTGTATGTAAACTTCTGACCCACTGGGAATGTGATGAAAGAAATAAAAGCTGAAATATATAATTCTCTCTACTATTATTCTGACATTTCACATCCTTAAAATAAAGTGGTGATCCTAACTGACCTAAGACAGGGAACTAGAATTAAATGTCAGGAATTGTGAAAAACTGAATTTAAATGTATTTAGGTGTATGTAAACTTCCGACTTACATACATATACAGTTTATGTATGTATGTATGTATGTATGTATGTATGTATGTGTATATATGCGAGAAAAAAAACATATGGGGGATTGGAAGTGATGCAGACAATTACATTGATGGAAGTTACAATCTATCTGCAATATTAAAGCTGATCTACCCCCTACATTAAAAAATAAATTAAAAAAATAGTAATATCTAACAATTTCACAACATATACCCAATACACACAACTGTAAGTAAGGAATGGAATTTAAGAATATATACATATATGGACAAGCAATGACAGAGCGGCATGGACTAAGATACAGTAGAATATTATAGAATAGAATGCAGTATATACAGTGGGGAAAAAAAGTATTTAGTCAGCCACCAATTGTGCAAGTTCTCCCACTTAAAAAGATGAGAGAGGCCTGTAATTTTCATCATAGGTACACGTCAACTATGACAGACAAAAATAGAAAAAAAATTCCAGAAAATCACATTGTAGGATTTTTAATGAATTTATTGGCATATGATGGTGGAAAATAAGTATTTGGTCAATAACAAAAGTTTCTCAATACTTTGTTATATACCCTTTGTTGGCAATGACACAGGTCAAACGTTTTCTGTAAGTCTTCACAAGGTTTTCACACACTGTTGCTGGTATTTTGGCCCATTCCTCCATGCAGATCTCCTCTAGAGCAGTGATGTTTTGGGGCTGTCGCTGGGCAACACAGACTTTCAACTCCCTCCAAATATTTTCTATGGGGTTGAGATCTGGAGACTGGCTAGGCCACTCCAGGACCTTGAAATGCTTCTTACGAAGCCACTCCTTCGTTGCCCGGGCGGTGTGTTTGGGATCATTGTCATGCTGAAAGACCCAGCCACGTTTCATCTTCAATGCCCTTGCTGATGGAAGGAGGGTTTCACTCAAAATTTCACGATACATGGCCCCATTCATTCTTTCCTTTACACGGATCAGTCGTCCTGGTCCCTTTGCAGAAAAACAGCCCCAAAGCATGATGTTTCCAACCCCAAGTAGGTATGGTGTTCTTTGGATGCAACTCAGCATTCTTTGTCCTCCAAACATGACGAGTTGAGTTTTTACCAAAAAGTTCTATTTTGGTTTCATCTGACCATATGACATTCTCCCAATCCTCTTCTGGATCATCCAAATGCACTTCAGACGGGCCTGGACATGTACTGGCTTAAGCAGGGGGACACGTCTCGCACTGCAGGATTTGAGTCCCTGGCGGCGTACTGTGTTACTGATGGTTGGCTTTGTTACTTTGGTCCCAGCTCTCAGCAGGTCATTCACTAGGTCCCCCCGTGTGGTTCTGGGATTTTTGCTCACCGTTCTTGTGATCATTTTGACCCCACGGGGTGAGATCTTGCATGGAGCCCCAGATCGAGGGAGATTATCAGTGGTCTTGTATGTCTTCCATTTCCTAATAATTGCTCCCACAGTTGATTTCTTCAAACCAAGCTGCTTACCTGTTGCAGATTCAGTCTTCCCAGCCTGGTGCAGGTCTACAATTTTGTTTTTGGTGTCCTTTGACAGCTCTTTGGTCTTGGCCATTGTGAAGTTTGGAGTGTGACTGTTTGAGGTTGTGGACAGGTGTCTTTTATACTGATAACAAGTTCAAACAGGTGCCATTAATACAGGTAACGAGTGGAGGACAGAGGAGCCTCTTAAAGAAGAAGTTACAGGTCTGTGAGAGCCAGAAATCTTGCTTGTTTGTAGGTGACCAAATACTTATTTTCCACCATAATTTGCAAATAAATTCATTAAAAATCCTACAATGGGATTTTCTGGATTTTTTTTTCTCAATTTGTCTGTCATAGTTGACGTGTACCTATGATGAAAATTACAGGCCTCTCTCATCTTTTTAAGTGGGAGAACTTGCACAATTGGTGGCTGACTAAATACTTTTTTGCCCCACTGTACATATGAGATGAGTAGTGCAAGATATGTAAACATTATTAAAGTGACTAGTGTTCCATTTCTTAAAGTGGCCAGTGATTTTAATAGGCAGCAGCAGCCTCTAATGTGCTAGTGATGGCTATTTAACAGTCTGATGGCCTTGAGATAGAAGCTGTTTTTCATTCTCTCGGTCCCAGCTTTGATGCACCTGTACTGACCTCGCCTTCTGGATGATAGCGGGGTGAACAGGCAGTGGATCGGGTGGTTGATGTCAATGATGATCTTTTTGGCCTTCCTGTGACATCGGGTGCTGTAGGTGTCCTGGAGGGCGGGTAGTTTGCCCCCGGTAATGCGTTCGGCAGACCGCACCACCCTCTGGAGAGCCCTGCGGTTGCAAGCGGTGCAGTTGCCGTACCAGGCGGTGATACAGCCCGACAGGATGCTCTCAATTGTGCATCTGTAAAAGTTTGAGGGTTTTAGGTGCCAAGCCAAGGCTCTGTTGTGCCTTCTTCACCACAGTCTGCGTGGGTGGACCATTTCAGTTTGTCAGGGATGTGTATGCCAAGGAACTTGAAGCTTTCCACCTTCTCCACAGCGGTCCCGTCGATGTGGATAGGGGCGTGCTCCCTCTGCTGTTTCCTGAAGTCCACGATCATCTCCTTTGTTTTGTTGACATTGAGTGAGAGGTTATTTTCCTGGCACCACACTCCCAGAGCCCTCACCTCCTCCCTGTAGGCTGTCTAGTCATTGTTGGTAATCAAGCCTACTACTGTTGTGTTGTCTGCAAACTTGATGATTGAGTTGGAGGCGTGCTTGGCCACGCAGTCACGGGTGAACAGGGAGTACAGAAGGGGGCTGAGCACCCACCCTTGTGGGGCCCCAGTGTTGAGGATCAGCGAAGTGGATATGTTGTTTCCTACCTTCACCACCTGGGGGCGGCCCGTCAGGAAGTCCAGGACCCAGTTGCACAGGGCGGGGTTCAGACCCAGGGCCTCGAGCTTAATGATGAGCTTGGAGGGTACTATGGTGTTGAATGCTGAGCTATAGTCAATGAACAGCATTCTTACATAGGTATTCCTCTTGTCCAGATGGGATAGGGCAGTGTGCAGTGTGATGGCGATTGCATCGTCTGTGGATCTATTGGGGGTGGTAAGCAAATTGAAGTGGGTCTAGGGTGTCAGGTAAGGTAGAGGTGATATGATCCTTAACTAGCCTCTCAAAGCACTTCATGATGACAGAGGTGAGTGCTACGGGGCGATAGTCATTTAGTTCAGTTACCTTTGGTATTAGAAATGTTGTGTCGGAAGTCAAATGTTGCTGGTCATTGCTGTAACAAAGGAGTCCGCTCATACTGAACCTTGATCATAAGTTTATTCATATCACAAGCTTTCAGCATGAGTTACAGGTGTCAAGATCACCCGGAGAGCAACGTCCCAGATTGCAATGGCTGCTCTAACCTCTTCTTCGTCCAGCATATACTTATAAACAATGCAAAAATATGGGTTGCTCCCTCTGCTGTCCAATCACCTGTCTCCCCTGGGGCGTCACCCTACAAATGGCTACTTTTGAACTAAGATAAACATCCCCTCTGGTTCCATTAAGAAAGTCATAATCTTAATACACTACATATCCCCCCTTCGAGACGAACTAAAAGTCTCGAAAACAAACAGAATAGGATTATGACAAGTAACAATTTATCTTATTGAGTATCTTTAACATTAAACCAAAAAACATTCTTCTCTAGAGTGTAAATACCTTTCCATGAAATATGAATAAATGTTTATGAAGTGTGAATACATTACTATGAAATATGAACAAATCTTTATGGAGTGTGAGAGCGAAAAACTGTCTGGCAACCTTCGTTCCAAATCCATCCATCAATCAAGACAGTAAAATTCTCTCACGGTCCCTCTGCCCCAGGCAACCACCTAGGTAATCCCGGTGAATTCATAAATCCTTATCAATGCATTTGAAACTATGATGCAATTAAATACACATGTAAGTCCCTGCAAACAAAATACTATCCAAAATGTCCACACCAAGGCTGGTCAACCCATCGGACCCTATAGTGGACCTCTATCCCTGCCTAGACTCCCTGTCCCTAAGCATTCACGAAATAAACAAAAACACCTAAGATCCCCACATGTATCCAATAACATCAAATATCATTCTACAAAAATTTATACCTAAGAATATGACACAAATTATGTATTACACATGCAAATATGTCTATATTTCATTGCAGACACTGGAATGTAGTCCACTACACTTCATCTCCTCCGTAGTCTCCTCTTCCAATGCATTGTTGATGATGGAATCGGAATCTTTCCACACCTTCCTTGTTCCATCTCCTCCAGTCATTGTCCTTTCATATTGTCCCTTCATATTGTCCTTGTTTGAGTATTTCAATCTCCACATATTCCCCCAAATGCTTCTGGAAGAAAAGAAAAGACCAAACAGTATCTTTTGCAAAACAACACTTTCAAATTAAACATCAATATCAACTAAGAATATAAAAATTATATATAAATGATGTATGAATCACTATAAATGATAGAATAATGAACTAGGATAATACGATTCATTCATACAATTCATTCATACACTTCCCCCCTTTGATTCATAACATCATACTAAAATCACACTAATATTGAATTTTTTTTGGAAAATGATCAAAAAATCAAAAAGGATATTTATCATCAATACTCCATCCAGTCCCACTTGTCCCTCTTCATCCAGATCAGGAACAGTCAACAACGGCATCTGAGCGTTGTCTCCAGGCATCACAACTCCAACCTATCTCAATATCATAGCTTTCGCAAAGGTCAGCAACAAATCACAAACATCACACACAGTGCTATCAAAGCTGCCATTAAAATCTAATCCATCACTGCTCCTACTGGGCCTAACTGATCTTGCAACCAAGTCTTTGCTGACCATCCAGCTCCTTCAGATCTACCAAACGCATCCCTTATATTCTTCAACGCATAGTGATACTATCTGAACTATCTGGAATCAAAGTATAGCTAATATTATCAATATGATCTGCCAAAAATGTTACACCATACCATGGAAAAAAGTCCCCCCTTCTCTCTTAGCCTTATCCTCCAATGATAGGCTTCCCAGACTATGAAATGTCGCCATGTCCCTTTCCACCCTACTTCCAAACCTAGATTCAGATTTATCTGTGTCCGGTGCTACCCCTCTTTTAATGGTAGAAACCTCATATGGAAGCTTCAACGTTGACATTTAACAACATCCTGTCCATCCATAGGGTAAGAATATATATGCTTCATCACCACAAACCCTCCAAATATCTCTAAAATTCCCATAGTCACATTGTCAGGCAAAAGCTAATCTTTCACCATCAAAGTCTTGCTGTTCTTACTATTTGGAACATAAAAAGTAACATTATATTTCTCATTACTACCCTTAAGGTCATGCATACCCAAAGTTATCATATAATCATCACAATCTGATATTCCCATAAACATACCCCTTACATCATATGTTGTATTAGAACAAAAACAACTTTTAGCCCTCACTGGTTTCACCTCCAATGCTTCAGGGTTCGCTGTTACCTGATTTTCCTTCCCATCTAACAAATTCCCATAGGGTAATTCATTTAACCAAGAACACTTAAACCTAGGCTTAAACAAATGTTTTGACAACGACATTATTTTATCTGTTACTGATTGTTGCTGATACAACAGCCATGACAAAGCATAAGATTGACACATACTTGATAGAGGTCGAGCGACCGTCTAAAATGTTTGGTGCTGGAATTCTCAACAGACATGGACCCTCAAGATTCCTCACTGATCTTACAGGAACCAAAGATTCCTACCTGCCCATCCATCTTTAATTTTCACAACAGAAGAATCAAACCACATGCCTTCCATTTAGTTTCTCTCTTCCCTAACGAGCGGTACTGATCAGATACCTCTCCTTGTCTGTCATTAAAATCAAAGACCTCATCCTGTACCTCCATGATAGTATCCTTCACTATTTCAGATGAATCTATATTGTTCTCTACCACTATCTGCTCTCCTATTTTAACCCTATCCTTACTATCATTGACAGCACTCTCTATCCGTACCATGAACCCCTGAGTCCTTCTTGCTACCCCCTTTAATTTCAGAAAAGTTGTTGTCGGTGTCGGTGTCATACTTCCCACATTTGTTATTGCCGTCGCATCATTAATCCCTTCCAAAGTTACCATTAAAGTAGTTGATTTAGTTGATGTATTAACACCTTTAACTACTTCTAGTGGGAAAGCTACCGATATCCTCTGTGTATTATTTACTGTTGGAGTGACTACTGTAATCTACTTCTCCTGAACTCCTTCGGTGACTGTGGAAGCTTCAACAGATTTCAAATCTTCCATTATAAGCGTCACTTTACGAATTACATAGCCTTTTAACCAATAATTCTTAACCGGAACAAATTTTAATGCTTGCACTAGATAAGTACACATATATTCTCCCTGATCTTTCTCTGTAACATTACGCAAAATAAATGAACAATCACTCATAACCCTCTTCCACTTCATATCGTTGTACAAACTATACCTCCTTTGACTAGGTGCAACAGCTTCTACTTCTGGTCCTGATAACAATACTTCTTCTCCATAATTATCTCTCCATGTGGGAGGAACGTCCCCTCTCCACTCCATCTCTCACATCTACAATGAAGATGAGCTGGATCACTCATCCTAACCCTAATAACAGTCTTTTCCTCTAAAATTGGTGCTGGAGCTATTGGTTCCCTTATAATCAAATGCGATATATTTATGGCTTTAATAACTATCAATGTTGAAAGAGTTAAATTGCTTCTCACTGTTGTTTTAATAGACTGACGTGTTAATGTCCTTATTGTTACTTCATCTAGTTTCCCCAAAGCTTTGAACTCTTTGCTTGTACTTCCATCTATCACCACTAGTGTCAAATGACGTAAATGTAACTTACATTCACTCTCTCTTCCTACTCTAAACCCTCACTTTCAAACTTTTGATTATAAAAAATACACCTACAATTACCTTGATCTTCCTGCTGGGAATTGTAAATATAGATACTCAATCACCTTCAATCTTCTCTTATCATTCAGCAACGCATACTTTCTCAATGCATCTGCTCCTAACAGATCTAAACTTCTACCATATCTATCTTCCCACTGAACTCTAAAATGCCCTTCACCACTGTTCTCTCTCTTTTACTACTAACTAACATTGAAACTTAGCTTACTGTCTTAGAGTTCCTTCAACCCTAGTTCTCCTAACTTTTTTTAAATCTAATCTTTTCTCCTAACTTTTAAAAACCTTTTCCACTGATTTATTCACAAAATCCTTTACCACCAAATTTTTTGAATATGTGATTGGGAAGTCCCCACCTGCTTCTGACTTCTTTACACACAGACTTGGCAAACGACTAAACACCTTTTAGCCTAGCCTGAAATCTCTTGGTGTAGGAATGTAACCCAGAATAACAGTCACCCCTTTTAACTTTATTTTCAGACAGATTGTCTAATAGGCAGTCTAATAGATTATCATCCTTCCTATGATATTATCTTTTTAAGCAAATATGATTCCCAAAAACCCTACTTTTTTAAAAATCCTCCACCAGACAGTCGTCTAGTGTACATCTTATTGTACAGTTCAATTTACACAATGCATCTCTTTCCAACAATGCAATAGGTATATGTTCTAATATTAGTATGTCTATTTTAATTTCTCTTTGATTTTTATAGAAGAGCTCAATTGGTTCCTTAAGAGTAATTAGCTGTTTTACTCCCTCAAATCCTATCCCAATTAGTTAATTTTTACATAGTGAGATGTTTAACCTCTTTAGGCTCAACACAGATAAAAGCTTTTCCACTATTCACCTCTCCTAGTCCTTTGTTTTTACTTCAATTGTTAGATATTTTCTCTTCTTCTCTAATCGGTGCTATCAGCTGACACCCCCCTTTCGGATCTTCTAGGCACCTCTAGAATCCTTGAAGGGTTCACCTAGAGAACAGGTGATCTTCACTTGCTCCTTTATCTTCCTCAGAAATTTCCTCTGTTGTTTCCTCCTGGCCCATTGCAATCACAGGTAAAGTAACCAACCTGTCCACAATTATAACCGTCTTCTGGAAGTTGCTGGAAGTGTAGCTGAAATCTTCCTCCTCCTTCTAAGCCTTCTCGTCCTCTTCCTCTCCAATTCTGTGTCTGCCCAGAAACTGGCTGTGGATATGGATAACTGGTACCCCCAATGGTGGCTGGTACAATTGCGGTTGGAACTGGTCCTGTTGAAGCTGTAACAGTGATTGTTGATTTGGTTCACTCTGATTCTTCATAACCAAAGCTTCTCTTCTCCACCAGTTGTATGATTGAGTTTTCTGAGAGTTTCTTGGTCCTGTTCCTTCTTGTTGTTAACATATCAGTATTCTTCAACAGCTTATATCCTAAATTCTGTCCTCGAAATATCATCTTCCATCATCTTCTTACTAGTGGTGGCTGACCTTCTTGATCCAAACCAGTCAGGTTTCAGGACTGGTCATTCAACTGAGACTGCTCTTCTCTGTGTCACGGAGGCTCTCCGCACTGCTAAAGCCAACTCTCTCTCCTCTGCTCTTGTCCTTCTAGACCTGTCTGCTGCCTTTGATACAGTGAACCATCAGATCCTCCTCTCCACCCTCTCCGAGCTGGGCATCTCCGGCGCGGCTCACTCCTGGATTGCGTCCTACCTGACCGGTCGCTCCTACCAAGTGGCGTGGCGAGAAGCTGTCTCCGCACCACGTGCTCTCACCACTGGTGTCCCCCAGGGCTCAGTTCTAGGCCCTCTCCTTTTCTCCCTATACACCAAGTCACTTGGCTCTGTCATATCCTCACATGGCCTCTCCTATCATTGCTACGCTGACGATACACAACTAATCTTCTCCTTTCCCCCTTCTGATAACCAGGTGGCGAATCGCATCTCTGCATGTCTGGCCGACATATCAGTATGGATGACGGATCACCACCTCAAGCTGAACCCTGGCAAGACGGAGCTGCTCTTCCTCCCGGGGAAGGACTGCCCGTTCCATGATCTCGCCATCACGGTTGACAACTCCGTTGTGTCCTCCTCCCGGAGTGCGAAGAGCCTTGGCGTGACCCTGGACAACACCCTGTCGTTCTCCGCCAACATCAAGGCGGTGACCCGATCCTGCAGGTTCATGCTCTACAACATTCGGAGAGTACGACCCTGCCTTACACAGGAAGCGGCACAGGTCCTAATCCAGGCACTTGTCATCTCCCGTCTGGATTACTGCAACTCGCTGTTGGCTGGGCTCCCTGCCTGTGCCATTAAACCCCTACAACTCATCCAGAATGCCGCAGCCCGTCTGGTGTTCAACCTTCCCAAGTTCTCTCACGTCACCCCCCTCCTCCGCACACTCCACTGGCTTCCAGTTGAAGCTCGCATCCGTTACAAGACCATGGTGCTTGCCTATGGAGCAGTGAGGGGAACGGCACCTCCGTACCTTCAGGCTCTGATCAGTCCCTACACCCAGGCGAGGGCATTGCGTTCATCCACCTCTGGCCTGCTGGCTCCCCTTCCTCTGCGGAAGCATAGTTCCCGCTCAGCCCAGTCAAAGCTGTTCGCTGCTCTGGCACCCCAATGGTGGAACAAGCTCCCTCACGACGCCAGGACAGCGGAGTCACTCACCACCTTCCGGAGACATTTGAAACCCCACCTCTTTAAGGAACACCTGGGATAGGATAAAGTAATCCTTCTACCCCCCCCCAAAAAAAAAAAAAAAAAAAAGTATAATTGTAAAGTGGTTATCCCACTGGCTATAGGGTGAATGCACCAATTTGTAGTCGCTCTGGATAAGAGCGTCTGCTAAATGACGTAAATGTGCCCTTGAGCAAGGCACTTAACCCTAATTGCTCCTGTAAGTCGCTCTGGATAAGAGCGTCTGCTAAATGACTAAAATGTAAATGTAAATGTAGTGGCCTTTTTCCTTGGCCTCACTGTATTCTTCTCCTCCAATTCTTGGGATTCTTTTCTCAGCAGTTTTTCTTCTCTTCTGTATCTTCATCCTCATCTTTCCGAACCTCATTCTTCTCTTAGTTTCCAGACATCTCGGTTTTTTCTTACTTCTGGAGTTTTGGATTCATTTTTATTGTCATTTCTGCTTGTCCTCTATCTATTATTCGTTCATCTTCATCTCTGATGCAATAATCACCCTCCTGGATGATCACTGGAAGCTGAGGATAAACATCCCTAAGCTCTACTTCCTTCTCATAAGGTGGGTGTCTTTTTGCTGAATCCGTGTGTGAGAAAGGTGTACTAACTTCTGCCATTAGTTTTTCTGTCGCCTTCTCTTCCTTTAGCCTTTTCTCTATACCTTTGTTTATCTTATCGCTGGAATCTTTTATCAGTTTTTGTTTGAGAATGAAGGGCAACTTTTGTTTCATTTGCCAGATAACCTAGCAATACTTTAGTTAAAGGATTACTATTTTGTACTATATCAACAGGTGTAATTACCTTCATAGCCTTGCTGTCCTTTCTCCCCATTGTAGCAACCCTTTTATATTCCTTTATTGTGAATTATTTTATTTTAGACTATATAGCCTATGGCTTCCCCCCTTTAATTATTAATATAAACCAAACAACCTGATTTTTTTAAATCAATCAACAAAAATATGAATATTAAAAAATTCAATAAAATTTTTTATTCTAAAAATAAAAAATAAAATAAAAATCAATTAAAAAATCAATTAAAAATTATGAATAATTAAAACCATTTTTTTAATTTCTATATCCTATCTTACCAATTTATCAATTAGTGGCTATCTTACCAATCCTAAAAACAAAGCCCTCTACCCCTACAATCACTACAATACCCATAAACCCCCTTGCTCTATAAGCACCTAATTATCTTAATTTTACAGAATAATGTCAGTACTCGATTTCCAACACAACTGCAATCAAACCCAAGTGATGCACAGAGACTCCAAAATGCAAATTTTATTCAAATGATCAGTCTGTTGCCAAGCCTCTGTGAAATTGTCATAACATCAAATATCCTGTAGGATATGTATGACTCGATCCTCTGTCACGTGACGTACACGCCAGCATTTCTCTTTCTTTCTCCCTCTCTCTCCTCTCGTCCCAATCGTTCCTCTCATATGACAAAAGAGCATAGAAACAGAAAAAGAATTTAGCAGTTTATGCAATCACTGAGTTATCCACTTCAATATTCCCCCACTCATATTCGCTCTAAGACTTACCTCAGGACTAAATAGCTCAATAACATTTTTATTTATTTTAATCCGTCATTTAATTTAATTTATTATAATCCGTCAACATATATCTAATTTATAAATTCACTACATCTCAACAAATAGTTTCATTTTCAAACAACAGCCGCTTTAACAACTAGAAGATTCGTGTCCAAATCTCCCCTTTTTCTGTGTCTGTTTCTCTGTCTCCCCCTGCAGCCCAGTCTAACAGAAATATGACCAATTTACCCACAATCCCCCGTGTTGTAGTTTTAGTAAACAACGTGTTGTAGTCTAGTGCCGTAAAACAAACGTCTCATAATCTCGTGCCGTAAACTCCCCCGTTTTGTAGTATAGTGTCGTAAAATTAAACGCATGCGCAAATACATCTAACGATACGATTTCCAGACAATAGAACGCTAGCATTCTACCCCAGCCCCTCTCTTTTACCCTTTATAGTCAAACAATAACACTTAACAGAGCTCACAATCGCATAGAACCTGAATTCTACACACACAAACATAATTTAAGAGGCTTTATTCCATCGCAATGGCCCTCTAAGGTGACACGTTAGCATGTAGCATGTAACACAATTAGCATTCAGCATTAGCATTTAGCATTTAGCCTTAGCCTTTATGTACAATGTGGCATGACGCAATATAACCTGCATTGTGCCTAAATTATTTTCCCTTTTCCACTAACTTTATGCTGCCGTGAGTTCAATAGATATATACAGAGAGATTACCCCAAGCAGACATCGCGTCGGATGAAAGATGAGCCGTAACCACAATCAAATAAATTCCACAACCCCAGTCTTTAGACTGACCTAAAAACACCTAACGCGTTATGAGGATTTATGGCCCATCCTATGATGGCCTCGTTTCGAGGTCTTATCAGATTCACAATGCCCTAATTGTGTATACGTATATCTGCCTTTATTCACTACCATCGATTGCTCTAAACTTCCTATTTTTTGCGCCGTTTACCAATGCAACCAAATTGTAGTAATTTACACGGTACATCCTTCCAATTCCCCCCAATGAGCCAGCGAAACAACTAATGCCCAAATTGTGTGAGAAATCTCACCTTAGAGCCGGCTTGAGCGGTAGTCAACTCGCAACTCAGGAAGGGAACCAAGAACGATGCAGTCAGATCCCGGACGAGCCCCCATTTATCGTGTATCTTGTCGCTGCTGGTACTTATTGCTGTCAAACAAAGGAGTCCGCTCATACTGAACCTTTGATCATAAGTTTTATTCATATCACACGATTTCAGCATAAGTGACGGATGTCATGACACCCGGAGAGCGACGTCCCAGATTGCAATGGTCGCTCTAACCTCTTCTTCGTCCAGCATATACTTATAAACAATGCAAAAATATGGGTTGCTCCCTCTGCTGTCCAATCACCTGTCTCCCCTGGGGCGTCACCCTACAAATGACTACTTTTGAACTAAGATAAACATCCCCTCTGGTTCCATTAAGAAAGTCATAATCTTAATACACTACAAGTTCAATCTTGGTTTCATCAGACCAGAGAATCTTGTTTCTCCTGGTCTGAGTCCTTTAGGTGCCTTTTGGCAAACTCCAAGCGGGCTGTCATGTGCCTTTTACTGAGGAGTGGCTTCCGTCTGGCCACTCTACCATAAAGACCTGATTGGTGGAGTGCTGCAGAGATGGTTGTCCTTCTGGAAGGTTCTCCCAGCTCCACAGAGGAAGTCTGGAGCTCTGTCAGAGTGACCATCGGGTTCTTGGTCACCTCCCTGACCAAGGCCCTTCTCCCCCGATTGCTCAGTTTGGCCGGGCGCCCAGCTCTAGGAAGAGTCTTGGTGGAGACAACTTTTTCTTCCCTCCGCTCCAATATGTTCTCCCCTCCTCCGCTCCAATATGTTCTCCCCTCCTCCCCTCCAATATGTTCTCCCCTCCAATATGTCCTCCCCTCCAATATGTTCTCCCCTCCTCCCCTCCAATATGTTCTCCCCTCCAATATGTTTTTATTTTTGGCTCCAATATGTTTTTATTTTTGGTATATTGTCGCATTTATCCTAAAGAGACTTAATTGAATACTTTATAGGTCCTAGTGTGACCTCCCTGAATCAATCCCTAAATGTGTATTTGGGGTAAAAATGAAACATTTTACTTTTCTATATGTTTTTATTATACTACAGTTTGATCGACTGCTTCAGACATTTGCAGTGTACAGTAAAGAAAAATAAGATTTACAGGGTTTTTGGCTTTTCATACAGATTTATTTTTTGATTGATGATGTCAAAATGTTAAAATGAAAAACAAAAATGATTTTCTGAAAACCCAGCCACGTTCAGGACTGATTGAATGGATGTTTGTGTTGACTCAATCCACACGACAGCAGAATATTGTCTGCAGAATAGTTGGTTTGCTCTCGTCACCCATTGCGAGCCTGTTTAGTTGGTTTCTGTATACATGCAGTACGAGTTCTGGTAGAAGTCTGTTTAATTCAATAACAAAATGCTACCATCGAGAAAACAAACAATTGCACCTTTGGGTATTGCACGCCTGAAGTAAAATGTAAATGTAAATGTAAGTAATGCCAAGGAAAAGTAAATGGGGTGTATTCACTAGTGCACACCGTAGCAAACCGTTTTGCATCGGAAAATGTTTTGCAACAACAACAGTTTCTATTGGACCATTTCAGGTTAGGTCCCGCCCCTTTTTGTTCCAATACATCCATGGAAAATCGAGGGACTAAAATAACCTTTAAAATGTCTCCTGTTGAAGTTGCACACTGCAGCGTAAGGATAAGGAAGCCACCGAGACACACATGAAGATGAAATATTCTCTCCAGAAAACTGGGTGCTGTTCATTGGGGGCACTTTACAGAACATATTTTGTGTTTCTTACTGGACATCTCCAACTCAGGCTGACACAACAGGGCCGTATTCATTAGCGAAAAAACGTTTTGCAGTGGAAAATGAAAACCAGTGTTGCTTATTGGACAGGGGGGGTTCAGTTAGTCCCTTCCTGTTTCAGTCGGTTTTCTTCCGTTTGGAGCCTAATGAACACGACCCAGGAGGAATGAAAACCTCCAACAGTAACCATTTTAATGTCATCTGTCCAGTTTATCTATGCATTGCCCTCATTATACTAGGTCCTCAATACTGTCTGCCAACCACATTTATTTTATCTTTACAAGAAAATGACTATATTTAATACATATAGTATACAAACTTATACCTTAATGATGTTTGTCAATGTATCGACTCTTCTGCAGAAATTCATGTGTGATTGTCTTTGAGTTTACAGATGAGACTGTCTATCGTAGCACTGGTCGGTCATATGTTTTATACCAACAAAAACCCTTGACAAAACCACAACGGTCATGTCTCAAGTACTTCATAATATATTGTATTTATCTTTGTTTTATCCATAACTCTTCAGATTTAGCATCATTATTTTTTTACAAATGTCAGCATGTCTACGGGGGTTTGTTCTGCCAACTTGCCAAATTTAGCAACAAAATAATATTGACAGATCAAAAATAAAAATCTTTCAGTTTCTCATCCTCAGGGACAGAACTACATTATTCTTACATATCTGTTTAGGTCCATATTCACACAGCAGAGGGCAGTCCTGGGCTGGGGTTGCGTCCCAAATCTACGGAACCCTATCCCCTATATAGTGCACTACTTTTAACCAGAGCCCTATGGGGTCAAAAGTCGTGCCCTAAATAGGGGATAGGATGCAGACACAGATATCCTGTGTTGGATCTCTGACAGGAGCTATTGAGTCATTTCCAATTGCGCTGCCTAAAAAAAATATACAAACAAAAAAAACGAAAGCAAACGAAAACTGTAGTCCATCCATGTCAGGAAATAAAGCATCTGGTGATTATTGGATAAAGCTAAAGGGGAGGAGAGTCCTTCCTTTTCCTGCATCCTTCCTTCAATCCTTCCTTCAATCCTTCCTTCAATCCTTCCTTCCTCTGAAGAGTTGGGACTGCAGGCACTGAGCACCGGGGTGCAAATGAAACAGCATCATCAGGAGGATGCTTCTTCACTCTCTTCCCCCACCTCTCTTTTTTGCTCTCTCTCTCTCTCTCTCCATTCATCGCTGAGTTTTTTAATCTTCCTGGTTCACCGGACCGCATGAAGTCCCTGTCAGCGGAGATAGAAGTGCTGTCTCATCAGGCAGAGCTCTGGACACCTCTCCCTGGGGTCCTCGGAGCGCCCATGCTACAACAAGGCCTTCGGAGACCACATTTCCCAGAGTGCAGTGCTTCTGCTTTGTCCTCTAGCTACCACAGTGGAACTGGAATGCTACTCAGACTTCCCGGATCATGTGATCTGGTCCAAGGGCAGAGTAGAGATGGTGCATAGGTGGAGTGGAGGGATGCTTGCTAGCTGGTAGCTAACCAGCAGAGCTAGCTGTCTGTCTGGTGAAGGGTTAGCAACATTAGCTAGCTGGTAGCTAACCAGCAGAGCTAGCTGTCTGTCTGGTGAAGGGTTAGCAACATTAGCTAGCTGGTAGCTAACCAGCAGAGCTAGCTGTCTGTCTGGTGAAGGGAATAGCAACATTAGCTAACTGGTAGCTAACGAGCAGAGCTAGCTGTCTGTCTGGTGAAGGGAATAGCAACATTAGCTAGCTGGTAGCTAACCAGCAGAGCTAGCTGTCTGTCTGGTGAAGGGTTAGCAACATTAGCTAGCTGGTAGCTAACCAGCAGAGCTAGCTGTCTGTCTGGTGAAGGGAATAGCAACATTAGCTAGCTGGTAGCTAACCAGCAGAGCTAGCTGTCTGTCTGGTGAAGTGATAGCAACATTAGCTAACTGGTAGCTAACCAGCAGAGCTAGCTGTCTGTCTGGTGAAGGGAATAGCAACATTAGCTAGCTGGTAGCTAACCAGCAGAGCTAGCTGTCTGTCTGGTGAAGGGAATAGCAACATTAGCTAGCTGGTAGCTAACGAGCAGAGCTAGCTGTCTGTCTGGTGAAGTGATAGCAACATTAGCTAGCTGGTAGCTAACCAGCAGAGCTAGCTGTCTGTCTGGTGAAGGGTTAGCAACATTAGCTAGCTGGTAGCTAACCAGCAGAGCTAGCTGTCTGTCTGGTGAAGGGAATAGCAACATTAGCTAGCTGGTAGCTAACCAGCAGAGCTAGCTGTCGGTCTGGTGAAGGGAATAGCAACATTAGCTAGCTGGTAGCTAACCAGCAGAGCTAGCTGTCTGTCTGGTGAAGGGAATAGCAACATTAGCTAGCTGGTAGCTAACGAGCAGAGCTAGCTGTCTGTCTGGTGAAGTGATAGCAACATTAGCTAGCTGGTAGCTAACCAGCAGAGCTAGCTGTCTGTCTGGTGAAGGGTTAGCAACATTAGCTAGCTGGTAGCTAACCAGCAGAGCTAGCTGTCTGTCTGGTGAAGGGAATAGCAACATTAGCTAGCTGGTAGCTAACCAGCAGAGCTAGCTGTCTGTCTGGTGAAGGGAATAGCAACATTAGCTAGCTGGTAGCTAACCAGCAGAGCTAGCTGTCTGTCTGGTGAAGGGAATAGCAACATTAGCTAGCTGGTAGCTAACCAGCAGAGCTAGCTGTCGGTCTGGTGAAGGGTTAGCAACATTAGCTAGCTGGTAGCTAACCAGCAGAGCTAGCTGTCGGTCTGGTGAAGGGTTAGCAACATTAGCTAACTGGTAGCTAACCAGCAGAGCTAGCTGTCTGTCTGGTGAAGTGATAGCAACATTAGCTAACTGGTAGCTAACGAGCAGAGCTAGCTGTCTGTCTGGTGAAGGGAATAGCAACATTAGCTAGCTGGTAGCTAACCAGCAGAGCTAGCTGTCGGTCTGGTGAAGGGTTAGCAACATTAGCTAGCTGGTAGCTAACCAGCAGAGCTAGCTGTCTGTCTGGTGAAGGGAATAGCAACATTAGCTAGCTGAAGGGATGGAAGAGCAGGAGGCGGGAGCGAGAGGCAGAATGGAGGGGAAAAAGAGAGGAGGTGGCCGAGAGCGAGGGAGAGGGAGGGAGAACCAGGAGACGTGGGGCAGGTCCGTTGCTAGGCGGTCCGTTGCTAGGCGGTCCGTTGCCAGGTGGTGCGTCCGTCTCCTAGGAGATCATCTCCAGGATGTAGAAAACCAGCTCCATGACGACGGGGCCCTCGCTGAGTTGACATGCCCCGCTGTGGATGACAGGGATCAGGGTGCTGTCCAGATCGCTCAGGTACTGTGGGAGGAGAGGCTGGCCGTTACTGCCCGCCAGGTAACCCACCTGGGAACAAGACAGAGACAGGTGGTTATTATCCATCTGTTTGGGTATCCTAGGCACAGTGGTTACTGTAGAACAAACCTACACTGCTCTGTCACCTAGTCCGGGACCAAGTCATCACAGACAGCTTGTTGCTTCACAGGTTGTTGTTTCTTACCCTGGTTTAGAAGAAAATTAACAGATGCTCTGGCTACCCTTCCTCTGTGAAGAGTTGGGACTGCAGGCACTGAGCACCGGGGTGCAAATGAAACAGCATCATCAGGAGGACGCTTCTGGGGCGGCAGGTAGCTTAGTGGTTAAGAGCGTTGTGCCAGTAACCGAAAGGTCGCTGGTTCTAATCCCCGAGCAGACTAGGTGAAAAATCTGTCGATGTGCCCTTGAGCAAGGCACTTAACCCTAATTGCTCCTGTAAGTCCCTCTGGATAAGAGCGTCTGCTAAATGACTAAAAATGTAAATGTAATGTAAATGCCCTGATTGGCAGAAATCGTGTCAATTGTGTTCAACCCTTGCTCTGCTGTCACAGGTTGTTGTTTCTTATCCTGGTTTAGAAGAAAATTAACCGATGCTCTGGCTGTCCTGATTGGCTGAAATCGTGTTAATTGTGTTTAACCCTTGCTCTGCTGTCACAGGGGAGAGAGGGACTCTGGATTGGACCTTTGATGAACATGTATTAAAAAGCCCCTGTACCTGGTCTGAGTCGAGGGTGACCCGTAGGCTCAGCTTGGCCATGCCATCCTCCTTCAACAGTTTGAGGTGCGGGCACAGCGCCACACAGAACGCCCTCGCCACGTTCTCCGTCAGGCGGCTGTGATCAGCAGGGTCGCTCAGACAGTTGGGCTGGGTCTGGTCGTCACTCTGGAGGAAGAAGACCTGGAGACATGGGAAATAGAATGGTTAGAACCGGCTCTGAACTGGTGCATGCAAATCTCAAATGTATCTAAAGTGCATTTATCTCCATGCAAATACGGAATAAAATAATTAAAATGAGGTGTTTTCCCCCAGCAATATTTCTAACACCAATCCATTCCTTTTAAATCCATGAAGGGGAGGGAGTGAGTGAGTGCACACCTCCGGGGAGAAGGGTGAGGTGACAACACGTCACATACCTCTGTCCAGCGGATGACCTTCCCATTGGCCTTGAACTCTGACCCGTGGAAGACCTTCACACTGGTGATGGATTCCATAGACTTCCCATCGATAGGACTGATCACTCTGTGGGGGGAGGTTTAGTTAAAACACTTACTGTCGGTCATAGATGGACCCAAGAGGGAAAAGCTATTTTTTAAAGTCCAAATCGATCCCTAACCTCTAGCCACTCCTGTAGATTGAGAGAGGATTGGATCATTGGAAGAAATATGGCAACATTACCTTTCCACCCACCCAAATCAGAAGGCAAGGTGAAGCTATTACAAAAAATGCTTATGTCTAGCCAATCCCCTCAGATCTACAGGAGTTCAGGGGCTAGGAGTTGATTTGGAATTCAGGAAACACTCACCCCTTGTTGAAGTTGTGTTCATCATCTAGCCACTGAATATGAACGTGTTCCTCCCTCTTTCACTCCCTCCCCCTCCTCCCTCCCTCCCCCCCTCCTCCCTCCCTCCCCCTTTCCCCTTTCCCCTCCCTCCCCCTCCTCCCTCCCTCCCTCTTTCCCCTCACCCCTTCCCCCTCCTCCCTCCCTCCCTCCCCCTTTCCCCTTCCCCCTCACCCCTTATTGAAGTTGAGGTCATCATCTATCCACTGTATGTGAACGTGTTCCTGGCCGTCCTCCTGGTCTACCAGACCACAGGCGACACTAAAGTCCTTCATGTCCCTCAGGGCTTGCCGTAGAGCGTCCATAGTTTCTCCTGTGATCTGCACCATCACACCGTCTACAGGGGAACAACAGATATATAACACCATCACACCGTCTACAGGGGAACAACAGATATATAACACCATCACACCGTCTACAGGGGAACAACAGATATATAACACCATCACACCGTCTACAGGGGAACAACAGATATATAACACCATCACACCGTCTACAGGGGAACAACAGATATATAACACCATCACACCGTCTACAGGGGAACAACAGATATATAACACCATCACACCGTCTACAGGGGAACAACAGATATATAACACCATCACACCGTCTACAGGGGAACAACAGATATATAACACCATCACACCGTCTACAGGGGAACAACAGATATATAACACCATCACACCGTCTACAGGGGAACAACAGGTACAGTGGCTTGCGAAAGTATTCACCCCCTTTGGCATCTTTTCGATTTTGTTGCCGTACAACCTGGAATGAAAATTGATTTTTGGGGGGTTTGTATCATTTGATTTACACAACATCCCTATCACTTTGAAGATGCAAAATATTTTTTTTTGTGAAACAAACAAGAAATAAGACAGAAAAACAGAAAACTTGAGCGTGCATAACTATTCACCCCCAAGACTCTTGGGGTATGTCTCTATAAGCTTGGCACATCTAGCCACTAGGATTTTTGCCCATTCTTCAAGGCAAAACTGCTCCAGCTCTTTCAAGTTGGATGGGTTCCGCTGGTGTACAGCAATCTTTAAGTCATACCACAAATTCTCAATTGGATTGAGGTCTGGGCTTTGACTAGGCCATTCCAAGACATTTAAATGTTTCCCCTTAAATGGTGTTCTCGGGGTGATGAGAGGTGTTGGTTTGCGCCAGACATAGCGTTTTCCTTGATGGCCAAAAAGCTCAATTTTAGTCTCATCTGACCAGAGTACCTTCTTCCATATGTTTGGGGAGTCTCCCACATGGCTTTTGGCAAACACCAAACGTTTTTTGCTTATTTTTTTCTTTAAGCAATGGCTTTTTTCTGGCCACTCTTCCGTAAAGCCCAGCTCTGTGGAGTGTACAGCTTAAAGTGGTCCTATGGACAGATACTCCAATCTCCGCTGTGGAGCTTTGCAGCTCCTTCAGGGTTATCTTTGGTCTCTTTGTTGCCTCTCTGATTAATGCCCTCCTTGCCTGGTCCGTGAGTTTTGGTGGGCGGCCCTCTCTTGGCAGGTTTGTTGTGGTGCCATATTCTTTCAATTTTTTAATAATGGATTTAAAAAATGGTGCTCCGTGGGATGTTCAAAGTTTCTGATATTTCTTTATAACCCAACCCTGATCTGTACTTCTCCACAACTTTGTCCCTGACCTGTTTGGAGAGCTCCTTGGTCTTCATGGTGCCGCTTGCTTGGTGGTGCCCCTTTGCTTAGTGGTGTTGCAGACTCTGGGGCCTTTCAGAACAGGTGCATATATATATATATATATATATATATATATATATATATATATATATATATATATATATATATATATATATATATATATATATATATATATATATATATATATATATATATATATATATATACACTGAGATCATGTGACACTTAGATTGCACACAGGTGGACTTTATTTAACTAATTATGTGACTTCTGAAGGTAATTGGTTGCACCAGACTTATTTAGGGGCTTCATAGCAAAGGGGGTGAATACATATGTACGCACCACTTTTCCGTTATTTACACTACCGTTCAAAGGTTTTGGGTCACTTAGAAATGTCCTTGTTTTCGAAAGAAAAGCAAATTTTTTTGTCTGTGTACTACTCCCTTCACAAAACAGCGCAAACTGGCTCTAACCAGAATAGAAAGAGGAGTGGGAGGCCCCAGTGCACAACTGAGCAAGAGGACCATGACATGAAATCCAAATAGAATCCATAAAGAAAAATCCATTGTCGTAATGCAACAAAATAGGAAAAACGCCAAGGGGGATGAATACTTTTGCAAGGCACTTATATGTCACACCATCACACCGTCTACAGGGGAACAACAGATGTATAACAGGTACGCTCCATCCACATCAGGAATTATACGGTAAAAAATATGTGGGTAAACTAAACCCGGAGCACCACAAAAAACACTACATTTAGTGTAACAGGTGGGTACACACGATTCACAAATAAAAAAAAGGTGGGTAAACTGGAGTACCTTCTACGATGCTGGTCTTGGCCAGGTGTCCTGCCTTTAGAGAACCGCTGAACACAAAGAAGCAGGCGCCGGTCACTGGAAGAAAGAACAAGAAATATTGGTTTTAGTCACCATGACATTTTCCATCTGAAGGGATTCAACACTAGCGCCATCTATGGTTAGTCCCACTTCACAGACTATGAACTCCCCATGGTGTGTGTGTGTGTGTGTGTGTGTGTCTACCTCTACGTGGTTGGTGGTGGATGCTGATGGCCTGTGTGTGTGTGTGTGTGTGTGTGTGTGTCTACCTTTGCGTGGTTGGTGGTGAATGCTGATGGCCTGTGTCTGTGTCTGTGTCTGTGTCTGTGTGTGTGTGTGTGTGTGTGTGTGTGTGTGTGTGTGTGTGTGTGTGTGTGTGTGTGTGTGTGTGTGTGTGTGTGTGTGTGTGTGTGTGTGTGTGTGTGTGTGTGTGTGTGTGTGTGTGTGTGTGTGTGTGTGTGTGTGCGTGCGTGCGTGTGTGCGTGCGTGTGTGTCTACCTTTGCGTGGTTGGTGGTGAATGCTGATGGCCTGTGTCTGTGTGTGTGTGTGTGTGTGTGTGTGTCTACCTCTGCGTGGTTGGTGGTGGATGCTGATGGCCTGTGTCTGTGTCTACCTCTACGTGGTTGGTGGTGGATGCTGATGGCCTGTGTGTGTACCTCTACGTGGTTGGTGGTGGATGCTGATGGCCTGTGTGTGTGTCTACCTCTGCGTGGTTGGTGGTGGATGCTGATGGCCTGTGTCTGTGTGTACCTCTACGTGGTTGGTGGTGGATGCTGATGGCCTGTGTCTGTGTGTACCTCTACGTGGTTGGTGGTGAATGCTGATGGCCTGTGTGTGTGTCTACCTTTGCGTGGTTGGTGGTGGATGCTGATGGCCTGTGTCTGTGTGTACCTCTACGTGGTTGGTGGTGGATGCTGATGGCCTGTGTCTGTGTGTACCTCTACGTGGTTGGTGGTGGATGCTGATGGCCTGTGTCTGTGTGTACCTCTACGTGGTTGGTGGTGAATGCTGATGGCCTGTGTCTGTGTGTGTGTGTGTACCTCTGCGTGGTTGGTGGTGGATGCTGATGGCCTGTGTGTGTGTCTACCTCTGCGTGGTTGGTGGTGGATGCTGATGGCCTGTGTGTGTACCTCTACGTGGTTGGTGGTGGATGCTGATGGCCTGTGTGTGTACCTCTACGTGGTTGGTGGTGAATGCTGATGGCCTGTGTGTGTGTCTACCTCTACGTGGTTGGTGGTGGATGCTGATGGCCTGTGTCTGTGTGTCTGTGTGTACCTCTGCGTGGTTGGTGGTGGATGCTGATGGCCTGTGTGTGTACCTCTACGTGGTTGGTGGTGAATGCTGATGGCCTGTGTCTGTGTCTACCTCTACGTGGTTGGTGGTGGATGCTGATGGCATGTGTCTGTGGGTACCTCTGCGTGGTTGGTGGTGGATGCTGATGGCCTGTGTCTGTGTGTACCTCTACGTGGTTGGTGGTGGATGCTGATGGCCTGTGTCTGTGTGTGTCTACCTCTACGTGGTTGGTGGTGGATGCTGATGGCCTGTGTCTGTGTGTGTGTACCTCTACGTGGTTGGTGGTGGATGCTGATGGCCTGTGTCTGTGTGTGTCTACCTCTACGTGGTTGGTGGTGAATGCTGATGGCCTGTGTCTGTGTGTGTGTGTGTGTACCTCTACGTGGTTGGTGGTGAATGCTGATGGCCTGTGTCTGTGTGTGTGTACCTCTACGTGGTTGGTGGTGGATGCTGATGGCCTGTGTCTGTGTGTGTCTACCTCTACGTGGTTGGTGGTGAATGCTGATGGCCTGTGTCTGTGTGTGTGTGTGTGTACCTCTACGTGGTTGGTGGTGAATGCTGATGGCCTGTGTCTGTGTGTGTGTGTGTGTACCTCTACGTGGTTGGTGGTGGATGCTGATGGCCTGTGTCTGTGTGTACCTCTGCGTGGTTGGTGGTGGATGCTGATGGCCTGTGTCTGTGTGTACCTCTGCGTGGTTGGTGGTGGATGCTGATGGCCTGTGTGTGTCTGTGTGTGTGTACCTCTACGTGGTTGGTGGTGGATGCTGATGGCCTGTGTCTGTGTGTACCTCTACGTGGTTGGTGGTGAATGCTGATGGCCTGTGTCTGTGTGTACCTCTGCGTGGTTGGTGGTGAATGCTGATGGCCTGTGTCTGTACCTCTGCGTGGTTGGTGGTGAATGCTGATGGCCTGTGTCTGTGTGTGTGTGTGTGTGTACCTCTACGTGGTTGGTGGTGGATGCTGATGGCCTGTGTGTGTGTCTACCTCTACGTGGTTGGTGGTGGATGCTGATGGCCTGTGTGTGTGTCTACCTCTACGTGGTTGGTGGTGGATGCTGATGGCCTGTGTCTGTGTGTGTACCTCTGCGTGGTTGGTGGTGGATGCTGATGGCCTGTGTGTGTCTGTGTGTGTGTACCTCTACGTGGTTGGTGGTGGATGCTGATGGCCTGTGTCTGTGTGTACCTCTACGTGGTTGGTGGTGAATGCTGATGGCCTGTGTCTGTGTGTGTGTGTACCTCTGCGTGGTTGGTGGTGGATGCTGATGGCCTGTGTGTCTACCTCTGCGTGGTTGGTGGTGGATGCTGATGGCCTGTGTCTGTGTGTCTACCTCTGCGTGGTTGGTGGTGAATGCTGATGGCCTGTGTCTGTACCTCTACGTGGTTGGTGGTGGATGCTGATGGCCTGTGTCTGTACCTCTATGTGGTTGGTGGTGGATGCTGATGGCCTGTGTCTGTCTACCTCTGCGTGGTTGGTGGTGGATGCTGATGGCCTGTGTGTGTGTCTACCTCTACGTGGTTGGTGGTGGATGCTGATGGCCTGTGTGTGTCTGTGTGTGTGTACCTCTGCGTGGTTGGTGGTGGATGCTGATGGCCTGTGTGTGTCTGTGTGTGTGTACCTCTGCGTGGTTGGTGGTGGATGCTGATGGCCTGTGTCTGTGTGTACCTCTACGTGGTTGGTGGTGGATGCTGATGGCCTGTGTCTGTGTGTGTCTGTGTGTGTGTGTGTGTCTACCTCTGCGTGGTTGGTGGTGGATGCTGATGGCCTGTGTCTGTGTGTACCTCTGCGTGGTTGGTGGTGGATGCTGATGGCCTGTGTGTGTGTCTACCTCTACGTGGTTGGTGGTGAATGCTGATGGCCTGTGTCTGTGTATGTGTGTGTGTGTGTGTGTGTGTGTGTCTACCTCTGCGTGGTTGGTGGTGGATGCTGATGGCCTGTGTCTGTGTGTACCTCTGCGTGGTTGGTGGTGGATGCTGATGGCCTGTGTCTGTGTGTACCTCTGCGTGGTTGGTGGTGGATGCTGATGGCCTGTGTCTGTGTGTGTGTACCTCTACGTGGTTGGTGGTGGATGCTGATGGCCTGTGTCTGTGTCTACCTCTGCGTGGTTGGTGGTGAATGCTGATGGCCTGTGTGTGTGTGTGTGTGTGTGTGTGTGTGTGTGTGTGTCTACCTCTGCGTGGTTGGTGGTGAATGCTGATGGCCTGTGTCTGTACCTCTGCGTGGTTGGTGGTGGATGCTGATGGCCTGTGTCTGTGTGTACCTCTACGTGGTTGGTGGTGAATGCTGATGGCCTGTGTCTGTACCTCTGCGTGGTTGGTGGTGGATGCTGATGGCCTGTGTCTGTGTGTGTGTACCTCTGCGTGGTTGGTGGTGGATGCTGATGGCCTGTGTCTGGTAGTTTCCGTCGTCGTTCTGAACACACACCAGGTGGGAGTCGGCCCGCTCGTTGAAACACGCCCCCATGGCCAAGACGTGCTCATTGGACTTGTTCATAGTCTTCATCAGCTGCAGGGGACAGATAATATGGTTGTGTCATTAAAAAGGTCCAATCTGTAACGTCAACAGACTAACCCTGCCACTCGTTCATAGCTGGGGTGGAAATAACATTTCATTAGTCTCCGTTGTAGCTGGGAGAAAATACAGATATTTCATATAAACAATAACATGCCCTGGAGTGTAGTGGTTAGGGGGAACGGGGTTGTGACACAGTTATAGTATGTACACAGGTCTCTAAATCAGTTCAGTTCTGAAGACGAAATAGGTTTAATTTTAATAGAGGAAAATCCAGTACAATATTGAAGAAATCCTGGTTATGTGATTGACATTTCTGAACTGTAATTCACAAGGCAGAAAACAAGTGAGAATCTGGAGCGTTTTAGACCGACTGTGTTAAGAGCGACCATACAAGCTGTTGGTATTGCTGTGCATCATATCCCTGGGTTCCCATCTGCCAGGGCGACCATACAAGCTGTTGGTATTGCTGTGCATCATATCCCTGGGTTCCCCATCTGCCCGGGTGGCAGTAGCCAAGCAGAGAAACCATACATTTAGTAACAATGCTTACAGGGAATAATGAAGCCTTCTGTACCAAATTGCAGACATCTTGGTTAGCCTGGAATCATGACAGCTAATATCACTATCGATGAAGGCAGGTCCAGACTGAATCAGTGAAGTTAAACAGAATGATATTCGGTGTGGATTTCCGGCTACATACGGTCGGTCTTGTTAGGGTTCATTTTAGCACACTTTGTTTAGGTTTAGTTTAGTCTTTGTCATTTAGACTAAAACATCATTAAGTCACATTTTTGTCATTTGAATAATTATTTAGTCTAGTTATTGTCAAAATGACGAAAACAGGGGGCCATTTTAGTCAACTAAATGCCCTTCCATTTTAGTCACATCACATTTGTATTGCCTCATTAACCTGTAGTAAACATACATCCTGACTTCCATGTGAACAAATATACAGAACCTTGTCCTACCAACATATTGTTCTGCATAACGTCGTATTCTCTTCCTAACAGCAGAAATTTGAATTCCTAATTCAGCCTACATAGATATTCAACATTGAGAGAGAGAGAGAGAGAGAGAGAGACAGAGAGACAGAGAGAGAGAGAGACAGAGAGACAGAGAGACAGAGAGAGAGAGAGAGAGAGAGACAGAGAGAGACAGAGAGAGAGAGAGAGAGACAGAGAGAGAGAGAGAGAAGCACAATCACCAGACGGTGCCACAAAGTATTGGCAAAGTAGTATGGGTTGCACCTACAGGAGATAATGACTGTTTCACCCAGTGACGTGGTGGAGTCACTAAACATCAAGATAATGACTGTTTCACCCAGTGATGAATACACGGATACGGTGACTGAGTTCATCAGGAAGTGTATAGGAGATGTTGTACCCACTGTGACAACTAAAACCTATCCAAACCAGAAACCGTGGATAGATGGCAGCATTCGCAAAACTGAAAGCGCGAACCTCCGCATTTAACCATGGCAAGGTGACTGGGAATATGGCCGAATACAAAACAGTGTAGTTAACAGGCAAAACGTCAGTACAGAGACAAAGTGGAGTCGCAATTCAACGGCTCAGACACGAGTCGTATGTGGCAGGGTCTACAGACAATCACGGACTACAAAGGGAAAACCAGCCACGTCTCAGACACCGACGTCTCGCTTCCAGACAAGCTAAACACCTTCTTCGCCCGCTTTGAGGATAACTCAGTGCCACCGACGCGGCCCGCTACCAAGGACTGTGGGCTCTCCTTCTCCGTGGCCGACGTGAGTAAGACATTTAAGCGTGTTAACCCTCGCAAGGCTGCCGGCCCAGACGGCATCCCTAGCCGTGTCCTCAGAGCATGCTGGCTGGTGTGTTTACCGACATATTCAATCTCTCCCTATTCCAGTCTGCTGTCCCCACTTGCTTCAAGATGTCCACCATTGTTCCTGTTCCCATGAAAGCAAAGGTAACTGAACTAAATGACTATTGCCCTGTAGCACTCACCTCTGTCATCATGAAGTGCTTTGAGAGGTTAGTTAAGGATCATATCACCTCTACCTTACCTGTCACCCTAGACCCACTTCAATTTGCTTACCACCCCCAATAGATCCACAGACGATGCAATCGCCATCACACTGCACACTGCCCTATCCCATCTGGACAAGAGGAATACCTATGTAAGAATGCTGTTCATTGACTATAGCTCAGCATTCAACACCCTAGTACCCTCCAAGCTCATCATTAAGCTCGGGGTCCTGGGTCCGAACCCCGCCCTGTGCAACTGGGTCCTGGACTTCCTGACGGGCCGCCCCAGGTGGTGAAGGTTGGAAACAACACCTCCACTACGCTGATCCTCAACACTGGGGCCCCACAAGGGTGTGTGCTCAGCCCCCTCCTGAACTCCCTGTTCACCCGTGACTGCGTGGCCAAGCACGCCTCCAACTCAATCATCAAGTTTGAAGACGACAACAGTAGTAGGCCTGAATACCAACAATGATGAGACAGCCTACAGGGAGGAGGTGAGGGCTCTGGGAGTGTGGTGCCAGGAAAATAACCTCTCACTCAACGTCAGCAAAACAAAGGAGATGATCGTGGACTTCAGGAAACAGCAGAGGGTGCACCCTCCTATCCACATCGACGGGACCGCAGTGGAGAAGGTGGAAAGCTTCAAGTTCCTCGGTGTACACATCACTGACGATCTGAAATTGTCCACCCACACAGACAGGAGGCTGAAGAAATTTGGCATGGCACCTAAAACCCTCACAAACTTTAACAGATGCACAATTGAGAGCATCCTGTCGGGCTGTATCACCACCTGGTATGAAAACTGCACCGCCCGCAACCACAGGGCTCTCCAGAGGGTGGTGCGGTCTGCCCAACGCATCACCGGGGGCAAACTACCTGCCCTCCAGGAAACCTACAGCACCCGATGTCGCAGGAAGGCCAAAAAGATAATCAAGGATATCAACCACCCGAGCCACTGCCTGTTCACCTCGCTATCATCCAGAAGGATTTTTTTGTTGTTATTCTGTCTCTCACTGTTCAAATAAACCTACCATTAAAATTATAGACTGATCATTTCTTTGTCAGTGGGCAAACATACAAAATCAGCAGGGGATCAAATACTTTTTTCCCTCACTGTAGTGTAGTGGTAAGAGGAGTTATTAACCAGTCAGATATAGTGTAGTGGTAAGGGGAGTTATTAACCAGTCAGATATAGTGTAGTGGTAAGAGGAGTTATTAACCCAGTCAGATATAGTGGTAAGAGGAGTTATTAACCCAGTCAGATATAGTGTAGTGGTAAGAGGAGTTATTAACCAGTCAGATATAGTGTAGTGGTAAGAGGAGTTATTAACCCAGTCAGATATAGTGTAGTGGTAAGAGGAGTTATTAACCAGTCAGATATAGTGTAGTGGTAAGAGGAGTTATTAACCAGTCAGATATAGTGTAGTGGTAAGAGGAGTTATTAACCCAGTCAGATATAGTGTAGTGGTAAGAGGAGTTATTAACCCAGTCAGATATAGTGTAGTGGTAAGAGGAGTTATTAACCAGTCAGATATAGTGTAGTGGTAAGAGGAGTTATTAACCCAGTCAGATATAGTGTAGTGGTAAGGGGAGTTATTAACCAGTCAGATATAGTGTAGTGGTAAGAGGAGTTATTAACCCAGTCAGATATAGTGTAGTGGTAAGAGGAGTTATTAACCCAGTCAGATATAGTGTAGTGGTAAGAGGAGTTATTAACCCAGTCAGATATAGTGTAGTGGTAAGAGGAGTTATTAACCAGTCAGATATAGTGTAGTGGTAAGAGGAGTTATTAACCCAGTCAGATATAGTGTAGTGGTAAGAGGAGTTATTAACCCAATCAGATATAGTGTAGTGGTAAGAGGAGTTATTAACCCAGTCAGATATAGTGTAGTGGTAAGAGGAGTTATTAACCCAGTCAGATATAGTGTAGTGGTAAGAGGAGTTATTAACCCAGTCAGATATAGTGTAGTGGTAAGAGGAGTTATTAACCAGTCAGATATAGTGTAGTGGTAAGAGGAGTTATTAACCCAGTCAGATATAGTGTAGTGGTAAGAGGAGTTATTAACCCAGTCAGATATAGTGTAGTGGTAAGAGGAGTTATTAACCAGTCAGATATAGTGTAGTGGTAAGAGGAGTTATTAACCAGTCAGATATAGTGTAGTGGTAAGAGGAGTTATTAACCCAGTCAGATATAGTGTAGTGGTAAGAGGAGTTATTAACCCAGTCAGATATAGTGTAGTGGTAAGAGGAGTTATTAACCCAGTCAGATATAGTGTAGTGGTAAGAGGAGTTATTAACCAGTCAGATATAGTGGTAAGAGGAGTTATTAACCAGTCAGATATAGTGTAGTGGTAAGAGGAGTTATTAACCCAGTCAGATATAGTGTAGTGGTAAGAGGAGTTATTAACCCAGTCAGATATAGTGTAGTGGTAAGAGGAGTTATTAACCAGTCAGATATAGTGTAGTGGTGAGAGGAGATATTAACCAGTCAGATATAGTGTAGTGGTAAGAGGAGTTATTAACCCAGTCAGATATAGTGTAGTGGTAAGAGGAGTTATTAACCCAGTCAGATATAGTGGTAAGAGGAGTTATTAACCAGTCAGATATAGTGTAGTGGTAAGAGGAGTTATTAACCCAGTCAGATATAGTGGTAAGAGGAGTTATTAACCCAGTCAGATATAGTGTAGTGGTAAGAGGAGTTATTAACCAGTCAGATATAGTGTAGTGGTAAGAGGAGTTATTAACCCAGTCAGATATAGTGTAGTGGTAAGAGGAGTTATTAACCAGTCAGATATAGTGTAGTGGTAAGAGGAGTTATTAACCAGTCAGATATAGTGTAGTGGTAAGAGGAGGTATTAACCCAGTCAGATATAGTGTAGTGGTAAGAGGAGTTATTAACCAGTCAGATATAGTGTAGTGGTAAGAGGAGTTATTAACCCAGTCAGATATAGTGGTAAGAGGAGTTATTAACCAGTCAGATATAGTGTAGTGGTAAGAGGAGTTATTAACCCAGTCAGATATAGTGGTAAGAGGAGTTATTAACCCAGTCAGATATAGTGTAGTGGTGAGAGGAGTTATTAACCCAGTCAGATATAGTGGTAAGAGGAGGTATTAACCCAGTCAGATATAGTGTAGTGGTAAGAGGAGTTATTAACCAGTCAGATATAGTGTAGTGGTAAGAGGAGTTATTAACCCAGTCAGATATAGTGTAGTGGTAAGAGGAGTCATTACCCAGTCAGATATAGTGTAGTGGTAAGAGGAGTTATTAACCAGTCAGATATAGTGTAGTGGTAAGAGGAGTTATTAACCCAGTCAGATATAGTGTAGTGGTAAGAGGAGTTATTAACCCAGTCAGATATAGTGTAGTGGTAAGAGGAGTTATTAACCCAGTCAGATATAGTGTAGTGGTAAGAGGAGTTATTAACCCAGTCAGATATAGTGTAGTGGTAAGAGGAGTTATTAACCAGTCAGATATAGTGTAGTGGTAAGAGGAGTTATTAACCCAGTCAGATATAGTGGTAAGAGGAGTTATTAACCCAGTCAGATATAGTGTAGTGGTAAGAGGAGTTATTAACCAGTCAGATATAGTGTAGTGGTGAGAGGAGTTATTAACCAGTCAGATATAGTGTAGTGGTAGGAGGAGTTATTAACCAGTCAGATATAGTGTAGTGGTAAGAGGAGTTATTAACCCAGTCAGATATAGTGTAGTGGTAAGAGGAGTTATTAACCCAGTCAGATATAGTGTAGTGGTAAGAGGAGTTATTAACCAGTCAGATATAGTGTAGTGGTAAGAGGAGTTATTAACCCAGTCAGATATAGTGGTAAGAGGAGTTATTAACCCAGTCAGATATAGTGTAGTGGTAAGAGGAGTTATTAACCAGTCAGATATAGTGTAGTGGTGAGAGGAGTTATTAACCAGTCAGATATAGTGTAGTGGTAGGAGGAGTTATTAACCAGTCAGATATAGTGTAGTGGTAAGAGGAGTTATTAACCCAGTCAGATATAGTGTAGTGGTAAGAGGAGTTATTAACCAGTCAGATATAGTGTAGTGGTAAGAGGAGTTATTAACCCAGTCAGATATAGTGTAGTGGTAAGAGGAGTTATTAACCCAGTCAGATATAGTGTAGTGGTAAGAGGAGTTATTAACCCAGTCAGATATAGTGTAGTGGTAAGAGGAGTTATTAACCCAGTCAGATATAGTGTAGTGGTAAGAGGAGTTATTAACCCAGTCAGATATAGTGTAGTGGTAAGAGGAGTTATTAACCAGTCAGATATAGTGTAGTGGTAAGAGGAGTTATTAATCCAGTCAGATATAGTGTAGTGGTAAGAGGAGTTATTAACCCAGTCAGATATAGTGGTAAGAGGAGTTATTAACCAGTCAGATATAGGGTAGTGGTAAGAGGAGTTATTAACCAGTCAGATATAGTGTAGTGGTAAGAGGAGTTATTAACCAGTCAGATATAGTGTAGTGGTAAGAGGAGTTATTAACCCAGTCAGATATAGTGTAGTGGTAAGAGGAGTTATTAACCAGTCAGATATAGTGTAGTGGTAAGAGGAGTTATTAACCCAGTCAGATATAGTGTAGTGGTAAGAGGAGTTATTAACCCAGTCAGATATAGTGGTAAGAGGAGTTATTAACCCAGTCAGATATAGTGTAGTGGTTCCATTATATTAGTGTTATATTAGTGTAGTGGTTCCATTATAGTGTAGATATAGTCCATTACAGTTCCAGGCACTCAACAGGAATGATGGGTTGTGGCATTTGTTGCCAATCATAGGACCTGCCATAGATGCTGCTAACCAGCGATCTTGGATAAATTACATCTATTATAACCAACAGCGATTTGTTAACTATACACGCACTGCCCTGACTGGAATGTCGGAACAACCACGGCAGCAGTCGGGAGAGGACGTGTTTTTCTCTAGCTCTCTAGCTCTCTAGCTGGAGGTAAGCAAACTTCTCATTTGGTGTTGAGTATAGCTTAACCATGCATTAGATCGTAGGTTGGTAGTTAGTTGTAGTTAGGTATTGTATTTATTATAGGTTAGTATTGTTGTTATTGTAGGTTTCCGTAGGTTATTGTAGGCTAGTATTGAAGCTCGAGGCTAGCTAGCTCTCTAGCTGGAGGTAAGCAAACTTCTCATTTGGTGTTGAGTATAGCTTAACCATGCATTAGATCGTAGGTTGGTAGTTAGTTGTAGTTAGGTATTGTATTTATTATAGGTTAGTATTGTTGTTATTGTAGGTTATTGTAGGTTAGTATCGAAGCACGAGGCTAGCTAGCTAGCGGGTAGCTACTGGTAACGATTAGCTGTTCCCACTGTTAAATGTGCTTCTAGCCAACGTTTAATTTTTGCTGCGTTCTGCGTTATGTAAGGAACTAGACACGGACATGAATCATCTGTTTAGTGTGCTAACACACTCTTGGCAGTTTGTTGTAACCAAGTATTGGTGCTAATTGTGTGTTAATGGATGCTAGCTTGCTAGTTAGCTACGGCGTCATAGCTAGGTATCGTGGGTAGCTACTGTGTCTTGGCAGTGTCTTCCGCCGTGCCGGCTGTAGCACGAAGCGAGCTAATTAGCCGTTTTTTCGAACAGAGTCAGAGTCAACACAGTAGCCATTGTGTGCCGGGTGTAGCACGAAGCTAGCTAGCTAGCCGTTCTTCAAACAAAGCCAACACAGTGGCCATTGCTAGCTACCCAGCACGACCAGCGAACGGTGCGGTAGTAGCTAATTACAATATACTTGTCCTAGCTAGCCAATGTTGAATCATTGCTGCGTCATGAAAGGAACTTGACACAGACACGAATGATCTGTTTAGTGTGTTATCACACTATTGGTGGTTTGCTGTGACCAAGTGTTTGTGCTTGGCTGTGTGTTACTGGATGCTGGCATGCTGGTTAGCTAGTTAACACACTATTGGTGGTTTGTTGTGAGTATTGGTGCTTAACTGTGTGTTAAACTGTGTGTTATTGGATGCTAGCATGCTAGTCAGCTATGGTGTCATAGTTGGCTAGCTGAATAAAGTGGGTTTGAGTTTATTCCTTTAAACATTGAACAACTGTTCAGTGAAACAATTTTAGTTTCTGAGGTAGAAGTTTTTGGTGAGGGAGGCCCCCCTCTCTCCTCTCCCAGATGCTTAGCTCATTTCATTCCGATCTCCTCTGCATTTTTGTAGCCATTTGCTACAGCCTGTCAACTATGCCTCTGCCTATCCCTGTTCTCTTGTCTCTGCACAGGCTACACAAACAACGCACACCAACCTGGTGGTCCCTGCTCGCACCCCTCACCTGGAGTTCCAGGTCGCAGGCAGCCTCTGGAACTGCCGTTCTGCTGCCAACAAAGCTGACTTCATCCCAGCCTATGCCAACCTCCAGTCCCTCGACTTCCTGGCGCTGACGGAAACATGGATCACCACTGAAAACACGGCTACTCCTACTGCTCTCTCCTCGTCTGACCATGTGTTCTCGCATACCCCGAGAGCATCTGGTCAGAGGGGTGGTGGTACAGGAATCCTCATCTCTCCCAAGTGGACATTCTCAATTTTTCCCCTAACCCATCTGTCTATCTCCTCATTTGAATTCCATGCTGTCACAGTCACTAACCCATTTAAGCTTAATATCCTTGTCATCTATCGCCCTCCAGGTTCCCTTGGAGAGTTCATCAACGAGCTTGACGCCTTGATAAGTTCCTTTCCTGAGGATGGCTCACCCCTCACAGTTTTGGGGGATTTCAACCTCCCTATGTCCACGTTTGACTCATTTCTCTCTGCCTCCTTCTTTCCACTCCTCTCCTCTTTTGACCTCACCCTCTCACCGTCCCCCCCTACTCACAAGGCAGGCAATACGCTTGACCTCATCTTCACTAGATGCTGCTCCTCTACTAATCTCACTGCAACTCCCCTCCAAGTCTCCGACCACTACTTTGTTTCCTTTTCTCTCTCGCTCTCCTCCCACACTACTCACTCTGCCCCTACACAGATGGTAATGCGCCGCCGCAACCTTCGCTCTCTCTCTCCCACTACTCTCTCCTCTTCCATCCTATCATCTCTTCCCTCTGCTCAATCCTTCTCCCTCCAATCTCCTGATTCTGCCTCCTCAACCCTCCTCTCCTCCCTTTCTGCATCCTTTGACTCTCTGTGTCCCCTATCCTCCCGGCCGGCTCGGTCCTCCCCCCCAGCTCCGTGGCTTGATGACTCACTGCGAGCTCACAGAACAGAGCTCCGGGCAGCGGAGAGGAAATGGAAGAAAACTAAACTCCCTACCGACCTGGCATCTTTTCACTCCGACCTCTCTACATTTTCTTCATCTGTTTCTGCTGCTAAGGCCACCTTCTACCACTCTAAATTCCAAGCATCTGCCTCTAACCCTAGGAAGCTCTTTGCCACATTTTCCTCCCTCCTGAATCCTCCTCCCCCCCCTCCCCCCTCCTCTCTCTCTGTGGATGACTTCGTCAACCACTTTGAAAAGAAGGTTGACGACATCCGATCCTCGTTTGTTAAGTCTAATAACACTGCTGGTCCTGCTCACACTGCCCTACCCTATGCTTTGACTTCTTTCTCCCCTCTCTCTCCAGATAAAATCCTGCGACTTGTGACTGCAGGCCGCCCAACAACCTGCCCGCTTGACCCCATCCCCTCCTCCCTTCTCCAGACCATCTCCGGTGACCTTCTCCCCTACCTCACCTCGCTGATCAACTCATCCTTGACCGCTGGCCATGTCCCTTCCGTCTTCAAGAGAGCGAGAGTTGCTCCCCTCCTCAAAAAACCAACACTCGACCCCACTGATGTCAACAACTACAGACCAGTATCCCTTCTTTCTTTTCTTTCCAAAACTATTGAGCGTGCCGTCTTTAGCCAACTCTCTTGCTATCTCTCTCAGAATGACCTTCTTGATCCAAACCAATCAGGTTTCAGGACTGGTCATTCAACTGAGACTGCTCTTCTCTGTGTCACGGAGACTCTCCGCACTGCTAAAGCTAACTCTCTCTCCTCTGCTCTTGTCCTTCTAGACCTGTCTGCTGCCTTTGATACTGTGAACCATCAGATCCTCCTCTCCACCCTCTCCGAGATGGGCATCTCCGGCGCGGCTCACTCCTGGATTGCGTCCTACCTGACCGGTCGCTCCTACCAAGTGGCGTGGCGGGAAGCTGTCTCCGCACCACGTGCTCTCACCACTGGTGTCCCCCAGGGATCGGTTCTGGGCCCTCTCCTTTTCTCCCTATACACCAAGTCACTTGGCTCTGTCATATCCTCACATGGTCTCTCCTATCATTGCTACGCTGACGATACACAACTAATCTTCTCCTTTCCCCCTTCTGATAACCAGGTGGCGAATCGCATCTCTGCATGTCTGGCAGACATATCAGTATGGATGACGGATCACCACCTCAAGCTGAACCCTGGCAAGACGGAGCTGCTCTTCCTCCCGGGGAAGGATTGCCCGTTCCATGATCTCGCCATCACGGTTGACAACTCCGCTGTGTCCTCCTCCCAGAGTGCGAAGAGCCTAGGCGTGACCCTGGACAACACCCTGTCGTTCTCCGCCAACATCAAGGCGGTGACCCACTCCTGCAGGTTCATGCTCTACAACATTCGGAGAGTGCGACCCTGCCTTACACAGGAAGCGGCGCAGGTCCTGGTCCAGGCACTTGTCATCTCCCGTCTGGACTACTGCAACTCGCTGTTGGCTGGGCTCCCTGCCTGTGCCATTAAACCCCTACAACTCATCCAGAATGCCGCAGCCCGTCTGGTGTTCAACCTTCCCAAGTTCTCTCACGTCACCCCCCTCCTCCGCACACTCCACTGGCTTCCAGTTGAAGCTCGCATCCGCTACAAGACCATGGTGCTTGCCTATGGAGCAGTGAGGGGAACGGCACCTCTGTACCTTCAGGCTCTGATCAGTCCCTACACCCAAACGAGGACATTGCGTTCATCCACCTCTGGCCTGCTGGCTCCCCTTCCTCTGCGGAAGCACAGCTCCCGCTCAGCCCAGTCAAAACTGTTCGCTGCTCTGGCACCCCAATGGTGGAACAAGCTCCCTCACGACGCCAGGACAGCAGAGTCACTCACCACCTTCCGGAGACATTTGAAACCCCACCTCTTTAAGGAATACCTGGGATAGGATAAAGTATTCCTTCTAACCCCCCCCCCCCCCCAAATTGTAAAGTGGTTATCCCACTGGCTATAGGGTGAACGCACCAATTTGTGAGTCGCTCTGGCTAAGAGCGTCTGCTAAATGACGTTAATGTGCCCTTGAGCAAGGCACTTAACCCTAATTGCTCCTGTAAGTCGCTCTGGTTAAGAGCGTCTGCTAAATGACTAAAATGTAATGTAATGTAAATGTAAGAGGAGTTATTAACCCAGTCAGATATAGTGTAGTGGTAAGAGGAGTTATTAACCCAGTCAGATATAGTGTAGTGGTAAGAGGAGTTATTAACCAGTCAGATATAGTGTAGTGGTAAGAGGAGTTATTAACCCAGTCAGATATAGTGTAGTGGTAAGAGGAGATATTAACCAGTCAGATATAGTGTAGTGGTAAGAGGAGTTATTAACCAGTCAGATATAGTGTAGTGGTAAGAGGAGTTATTAACCCAGTCAGATATAGTGTAGTGGTAAGAGGAGTTATTAACCCAGTCAGATATAGTGTAGGGGTAAGAGGAGTTATTAACCAGTCAGATATAGTGTAGTGGTAAGAGGAGTTATTAACCCAGTCAGATATAGTGGTAAGAGGAGTTATTAACCCAGTCAGATATAGTGTAGTGGTAAGAGGAGTTATTAACCAGTCAGATATAGTGTAGTGGTGAGAGGAGTTATTAACCAGTCAGATATAGTGTAGTGGTAGGAGGAGTTATTAACCAGTCAGATATAGTGTAGTGGTAAGAGGAGTTATTAACCCAGTCAGATATAGTGTAGTGGTAAGAGGAGTTATTAACCCAGTCAGATATAGTGTAGTGGTAAGAGGAGTTATTAACCCAGTCAGATATAGTGTAGTGGTAAGAGGAGTTATTAACCCAGTCAGATATAGTGTAGTGGTAAGAGGAGTTATTAACCCAGTCAGATATAGTGTAGTGGTAAGAGGAGTTATTAACCCAGTCAGATATAGTGTAGTGGTAAGAGGAGTTATTAACCCAGTCAGATATAGTGTAGTGGTAAGAGGAGTTATTAACCAGTCAGATATAGTGTAGTGGTAAGAGGAGTTATTAATCCAGTCAGATATAGTGTAGTGGTAAGAGGAGTTATTAACCCAGTCAGATATAGTGGTAAGAGGAGTTATTAACCAGTCAGATATAGGGTAGTGGTAAGAGGAGTTATTAACCAGTCAGATATAGTGTAGTGGTAAGAGGAGTTATTAACCAGTCAGATATAGTGTAGTGGTAAGAGGAGTTATTAACCCAGTCAGATATAGTGTAGTGGTAAGAGGAGTTATTAACCAGTCAGATATAGTGTAGTGGTAAGAGGAGTTATTAACCCAGTCAGATATAGTGTAGTGGTAAGAGGAGTTATTAACCCAGTCAGATATAGTGGTAAGAGGAGTTATTAACCCAGTCAGATATAGTGTAGTGGTAAGAGGAGTTATTAACCCAGTCAGATATAGTGTAGTGGTAAGAGGAGTTATTAACCCAGTCAGATATAGTGTAGTGGTAAGAGGAGTTATTAACAGTCAGATATAGTGTAGTGGTAAGAGGAGTTATTAACCCAGTCAGATATAGTGTAGTGGTAAGAGGAGATATTAACCAGTCAGATATAGTGTAGTGGTAAGAGGAGTTATTAACCCAGTCAGATATAGTGTAGTGGTAAGAGGAGTTATTAACCCAGTCAGATATAGTGTAGTGGTAAGAGGAGTTATTAACCCAGTCAGATATAGTGTAGTGGTAAGAGGAGTTATTAACCCAGTCAGATATAGTGTAGTGGTAAGAGGAGTTATTAACCAGTCAGATATAGTGTAGTGGTAAGAGGAGTTATTAACCAGTCAGATATAGTGTAGTGGTAAGAGGAGTTATTAACCCAGTCAGATATAGTGTAGTGGTAAGAGGAGTTATTAACCCAGTCAGATATAGTGTAGTGGTAAGAGGAGTTATTAACCAGTCAGATATAGTGTAGTGGTAAGAGGAGTTATTAACCAGTCAGATATAGTGTAGTGGTAAGAGGAGTTATTAACCAGTCAGATATAGTGTAGTGGTAAGAGGAGTTATTAACCAGTCAGATATAGTGTAGTGGTAAGAGGAGTTATTAACCAGTCAGATATAGTGGTAAGAGGAGTTATTAACCCAGTCAGATATAGTGTAGTGGTAAGAGGAGTTATTAACCCAGTCAGATATAGTGTAGTGGTAAGAGGAGTTATTAACCCAGTCAGATATAGTGTAGTGGTAAGAGGAGTTATTAACCCAGTCAGATATAGTGGTAAGAGGAGTTATTAACCAGTCAGATATAGTCTAGTGGTAAGAGGAGTTATTAACCCAGTCAGATATAGTGGTAAGAGGAGTTATTAACCCAGTCAGATATAGTGGTAAGAGGAGTTATTAACCAGTCAGATATAGTGTAGTGGTAAGAGGAGTTATTAACCCAGTCAGATATAGTGTAGTGGTAAGAGGAGTTATTAACCAGTCAGATATAGTGTAGTGGTAAGAGGAGTTATTAACCCAGTCAGATATAGTGGTAAGAGGAGTTATTAACCCAGTCAGATATAGTGTAGTGGTAAGAGGAGTTATTAACCCAGTCAGATATAGTGTAGTGGTAAGAGGAGTTATTAACCAGTCAGATATAGTGTAGTGGTAAGAGGAGTTATTAACCAGTCAGATATAGTGTAGTGGTAAGAGGAGTTATTAACCCAGTCAGATATAGTGGTAAGAGGAGTTATTAACCCAGTCAGATATAGTGGCAAGAGGAGTTATTAACCCAGTCAGATATAGTGTAGTGGTAAGAGGAGTTATTAACCCAGTCAGATATAGTGTAGTGGTAAGAGGAGTTATTAACCAGTCAGATATAGTGTAGTGGTAAGAGGAGTTATTAACCCAGTCAGATATAGTGGTAAGAGGAGTTATTAACCCAGTCAGATATAGTGTAGTGGTAAGAGGAGTTATTAACCAGTCAGATATAGTGTAGTGGTAAGAGGAGTTATTAACCAGTCAGATATAGTGTAGTGGTAAGAGGAGTTATTAACCCAGTCAGATATAGTGTAGTGGTAAGAGGAGTTATTAACCAGTCAGATATAGTGTAGTGGTAAGAGGAGTTATTAACCCAGTCAGATATAGTGTAGTGGTAAGAGGAGTTATTAACCCAGTCAGATATAGTGTAGTGGTAAGAGGAGTTATTAACCCAGTCAGATATAGTGTAGTGGTAAGAGGAGTTATTAACCCAGTCAGATATAGTGTAGTGGTAAGAGGAGTTATTAACCCAGTCAGATATAGTGTAGTGGTAAGAGGAGTTATTAACCAGTCAGATATAGTGTAGTGGTAAGAGGAGTTATTAACCAGTCAGATATAGTGTAGTGGTAAGAGGAGTTATTAACCAGTCAGATATAGTGGTAAGAGGAGTTATTAACCCAGTCAGATATAGTGTAGTGGTAAGATGAGTTATTAACCCAGTCAGATATAGTGTAGTGGTAAGAGGAGTTATTAACCCAGTCAGATATAGTGTAGTGGTAAGAGGAGTTATTAACCAGTCAGATATAGTGTAGTGGTAAGAGGAGTTATTAACCAGTCAGATATAGTGTAGTGGTAAGAGGAGTTATTAACCAGTCAGATATAGTGTAGTGGTGAGGAGTTATTAACCCAGTCAGATATAGTGTAGTGGTAAGAGGAGTTATTAACCAGTCAGATATAGTGTAGTGGTAAGAGGAGTTATTAACCAGTCAGATATAGTGTAGTGGTGAGATGAGTTATTAACCCAGTCAGATATAGTGTAGTGGTAAGAGGAGTTATTAACCAGTCAGATATAGTGTAGTGGTAAGAGGAGTTATTAACCAGTCAGATATAGTGTAGTGGTAAGAGGAGTTATTAACCAGTCAGATATAGTGTAGTGGTAAGAGGAGTTATTAACCCAGTCAGATATAGTGTAGTGGTAAGAGGAGTTATTAACCAGTCAGATATAGTGGTAAGAGGAGTTATTAACCCAGTCAGATATAGTGTAGTGGTAAGAGGAGTTATTAACCCAGTCAGATATAGTGTAGTGGTAAGAGGAGTTATTAACCAGTCAGATATAGTGTAGTGGTAAGAGGAGTTATTAACCCAGTCAGATATAGTCTAGTGGTAAGAGGAGTTATTAACCCAGTCAGATATAGTGTAGTGGTGAGAGGAGTTATTAACCCAGTCAGATATAGTGTAGTGGTAAGAGGAGTTATTAACCAGTCAGATATAGTGTAGTGGTAAGAGGAGTTATTAACCCAGTCAGATATAGTCTAGTGGTAAGAGGAGTTATTAACCCAGTCAGATATAGTGTAGTGGTAAGAGGAGTTATTAACCAGTCAGATATAGTGGTAAGAGGAGTTATTAACCCAGTCAGATATAGTGTAGTGGTGAGAGGAGTTATTAACCAGTCAGATATAGTGGTAAGAGGAGTTATTAAACCAGTCAGATATAGTGCAGTGGTAAGAGGAGTTATTAACCAGTCAGATATAGTGTAGTGGTAAGAGGAGTTATTAACCAGTCAGATATAGTGTAGTGGTAAGAGGAGTTATTAACCCAGTCAGATATAGTGTAGTGGTGAGAGGAGTTATTAACCAGTCAGATATAGTGTAGTGGTAGAGGAGTTATTAACCCAGTCAGATATAGTGTAGTGGTAAGAGGAGTTATTAACCCAGTCAGATATAGTGTAGTGGTGAGAGGAGTTATTAACCAGTCAGATATAGTGTAGTGGTAGAGGAGTTATTAACCCAGTCAGATATAGTGTAGTGGTAAGAGGAGTTATTAACCAGTCAGATATAGTGTAGTGGTAAGAGGAGTTATTAACCAGTCAGATATAGTGTAGTGGTAAGAGGAGTTATTAACCCAGTCAGATATAGTGGTAATAGGAGTTATTAACCCAGTCAGATATAGTGTAGTGGTGAGAGGAGTTATTATCCAGTCAGATATAGTGTAGTGGTGAGGAGTTATTAACCCAGTCAGATATAGTGTAGTGGTAAGAGGAGTTATTAACCCAGTCAGATATAGTGTAGTGGTAAGAGGAGTTATTAACCCAGTCAGATATAGTGTAATGGTAAGAGGAGTTATTAACCCAGTCAGATATAGTGTAGTGGTAAGAGGAGTTATTAACCAGTCAGATATAGTGTAGTGGTAAGAGGAGTTATTAACCCAGTCAGATATAGTGGTAAGAGGAGTTATTAACCCAGTCAGATATAGTGTAGTGGTAAGAGGAGTTATTAACCAGTCAGATATAGTGTAGTGTTAAGAGGAGTTATTAACCAGTCAGATATAGTGTAGTGGTAAGAGGAGTTATTAACCAGTCAGATATAGTGTAGTGTTAAGAGGAGTTATTAACCAGTCAGATATAGTGTAGTGGTAAGAGGAGTTATTAACCAGTCAGATATAGTGTAGTGGTAAGAGGAGTTATTAACCCAGTCAGATATAGTCTAGTGGTAAGAGGAGTTATTAACCCAGTCAGATATAGTGTAGTGGTGAGAGGAGTTATTAACCCAGTCAGATATAGTGTAGTGGTAAGAGGAGTTATTAACCAGTCAGATATAGTGTAGTGGTAAGAGGAGTTATTAACCCAGTCAGATATAGTCTAGTGGTAAGAGGAGTTATTAACCCAGTCAGATATAGTGTAGTGGTAAGAGGAGTTATTAACCAGTCAGATATAGTGGTAAGAGGAGTTATTAACCCAGTCAGATATAGTGTAGTGGTGAGAGGAGTTATTAACCAGTCAGATATAGTGGTAAGAGGAGTTATTAACCCAGTCAGATATAGTGCAGTGGTAAGAGGAGTTATTAACCAGTCAGATATAGTGTAGTGGTAAGAGGAGTTATTAACCAGTCAGATATAGTGTAGTGGTAAGAGGAGTTATTAACCCAGTCAGATATAGTGTAGTGGTGAGAGGAGTTATTAACCAGTCAGATATAGTGTAGTGGTAGAGGAGTTATTAACCCAGTCAGATATAGTGTAGTGGTAAGAGGAGTTATTAACCCAGTCAGATATAGTGTAGTGGTGAGAGGAGTTATTAACCAGTCAGATATAGTGTAGTGGTAGAGGAGTTATTAACCCAGTCAGATATAGTGTAGTGGTAAGAGGAGTTATTAACCAGTCAGATATAGTGTAGTGGTAAGAGGAGTTATTAACCAGTCAGATATAGTGTAGTGGTAAGAGGAGTTATTAACCCAGTCAGATATAGTGGTAATAGGAGTTATTAACCCAGTCAGATATAGTGTAGTGGTGAGAGGAGTTATTATCCAGTCAGATATAGTGTAGTGGTGAGGAGTTATTAACCCAGTCAGATATAGTGTAGTGGTAAGAGGAGTTATTAACCCAGTCAGATATAGTGTAGTGGTAAGAGGAGTTATTAACCCAGTCAGATATAGTGTAATGGTAAGAGGAGTTATTAACCCAGTCAGATATAGTGTAGTGGTAAGAGGAGTTATTAACCAGTCAGATATAGTGTAGTGGTAAGAGGAGTTATTAACCCAGTCAGATATAGTGGTAAGAGGAGTTATTAACCCAGTCAGATATAGTGTAGTGGTAAGAGGAGTTATTAACCAGTCAGATATAGTGTAGTGTTAAGAGGAGTTATTAACCAGTCAGATATAGTGTAGTGGTAAGAGGAGTTATTAACCAGTCAGATATAGTGGTAGGAGGAGTTATTAACCCAGTCAGATATAGTGTAGTGGTAAGAGGAGTTATTAACCCAGTCAGATATAGTGGTAAGAGGAGTTATTAACCCAGTCAGATATAGTGTAGTGGTAAGAGGAGTTATTAACCCAGTCAGATATAGTGTAGTGGTAAGAGTTGTTATTAACCAGTCAGATATAGTGTAGTGGTAAGAGGAGTTATTAACCCAGTCAGATATAGTGTAGTGGTAGGAGGAGTTATTATCCCAGTCAGATATAGTGTAGTGGTAAGAGGAGTTATTAACCCAGTCAGATATAGTGTAGTGGTAGGAGGAGTTATTAACCCAGTCAGATATAGTGTAGTGGTAAGAGGAGTTATTAACCCAGTCAGATATAGTGTAGTGGTAAGAGGAGTTATTAACCCAGTCAGATATTACATTTACATTTTAGTCATTTAGCAGACGCTCTTAACCAGAGCGACTTACAGGAGCAATTAGGGTTAAGTGCCTTGCTCAAGGGCACATTAACGTCATTTAGCAGACGCTCTTAGCCAGAGCGACTCACAAATTGGTGCGTTCACCCTATAGCCAGTGGGATAACCACTTTACAATTTGGGGGGGGGGGGGGGGGGGGGTTAGAAGGAATACTTTATCCTATCCCAGGTATTCCTTAAAGAGGTGGGGTTTCAAATGTCTCCGGAAGGTGGTGAGTGACTCCGCTGTCCTGGCGTCGTGAGGAAGCTTGTTCCACCATTGGGGTGCCAGAGCAGCGAACAGTTTTGACTGGGCTGAGCGGGAGCTGTGCTTCCGCAGAGGAAGGGGAGCCAGCAGGCCAGAGGTGGATGAACGCAATGTCCTCGTTTGGGTGTAGGGACTGATCAGAGCCTGAAGGTACAGAGGTGCCGTTCCCCTCACTGCTCCATAGGCAAGCACCATGGTCTTGTAGCGGATGCGAGCTTCAACTGGAAGCCAGTGGAGTGTGCGGAGGAGGGGGGTGACGTGAGAGAACTTGGGAAGGTTGAACACCAGACGGGCTGCGGCATTCTGGATGAGTTGTAGGGGTTTAATGGCACAGGCAGGGAGCCCAGCCAACAGCGAGTTGCAGTAGTCCAGACGGGAGATGACAAGTGCCTGGACCAGGACCTGCGCCGCTTCCTGTGTAAGGCAGGGTCGCACTCTCCGAATGTTGTAGAGCATGAACCTGCAGGAGCGGGTCACCGCCTTGATGTTGGCGGAGAACGACAGGGTGTTGTCCAGGGTCACGCCTAGGCTCTTCGCACTCTGGGAGGAGGACACAGCGGAGTTGTCAACCGTGATGGCGAGATCATGGAACGGGCAGTCCTTCCCCGGGAGGAAGAGCAGCTCCGTCTTGCCAGGGTTCAGCTTGAGGTGGTGATCCGTCATCCATACTGATATGTCTGCCAGACATGCAGAGATGCGATTCGCCACCTGGTTATCAGAAGGGGGAAAGGAGAAGATTAGTTGTGTATCGTCAGCGTAGCAATGATAGGAGAGACCATGTGAGGATATGACAGAGCCAAGTGACTTGGTGTATAGGGAGAAAAGGAGAGGGCCCAGAACCGATCCCTGGGGGACACCAGTGGTGAGAGCACGTGGTGCGGAGACAGCTTCCCGCCACGCCACTTGGTAGGAGCGACCGGTCAGGTAGGACGCAATCCAGGAGTGAGCCGCGCCGGAGATGCCCATCTCGGAGAGGGTGGAGAGGAGGATCTGATGGTTCACATTATCAAAGGCAGCAGACAGGTCTAGAAGGACAAGAGCAGAGGAGAGAGAGTTAGCTTTAGCAGTGCGGAGAGTCTCCGTGACACAGAGAAGAGCAGTCTCAGTTGAATGACCAGTCCTGAAACCTGATTGGTTTGGATCAAGAAGGTCATTCTGAGAGAGATAGCAAGAGAGTTGGCTAAAGACGGCACGCTCAATAGTTTTGGAAAGAAAAGAAAGAAGGGATACTGGTCTGTAGTTGTTGACATCAGTGGGGTCGAGTGTTGGTTTTTTGAGGAGGGGAGCAACTCTCGCTCTCTTGAAGACGGAAGGGACATGGCCAGCGGTCAAGGATGAGTTGATCAGCGAGGTGAGGTAGGGGAGAAGGTCACCGGAGATGGTCTGGAGAAGGGAGGAGGGGATGGGGTCAAGCGGGCAGGTTGTTGGGCGGCCTGCAGTCACAAGTCGCAGGATTTTATCTGGAGAGAGAGGGGAGAAAGAAGTCAAAGCATAGGGTAGGGCAGTGTGAGCAGGACCAGCAGTGTTATTAGACTTAACAAACGAGGATCGGATGTCGTCAACCTTCTTTTCAAAGTGGTTGACGAAGTCATCCACAGAGAGAGAGGAGGGGGGGGGGGGGGGAGGAGGATTCAGGAGGGAGGAAAATGTGGCAAAGAGCTTCCTAGGGTTAGAGGCAGATGCTTGGAATTTAGAGTGGTAGAAAGTGGCCTTAGCAGCAGAAACAGATGAAGAAAATGTAGAGAGGAGGGAGTGAAAAGATGCCAGGTCGGTAGGGAGTTTAGTTTTCTTCCATTTCCTCTCCGCTGCCCGGAGCTCTGTTCTGATATAGTGGTAGGAGGAGTTATTAACCCAGTCAGATATAGTGGTAGGAGGAGTTATTAACCCAGTCAGATATAGTGTAGTGGTAAGAGGAGTTATTAACCAGTCAGATATAGTGTAGTGGTAAGAGGAGTTATTAACCCAGTCAGATATAGTGGTAAGAGGAGTTATTAACCCAGTCAGATATAGTCTAGTGGTAAGAGGAGTTATTAACCCAGTCAGATATAGTGTAGTGACAAGAGGAGTTATTAACCCAGTCAGATATAGTGTAGTGGTAAGAGGAGTTATTAACCAGTCAGATATAGTGTAGTGGTAAGAGGAGTTATTAACCCACTCAGATATAGTGTAGTGGTAAGAGGAGTTATTAACCCAGTCAGATATAGTGTAGTGGTAAGAGGAGTTATTAACCCAGTCAGATATAGTGTAGTGGTAAGAGGAGTTATTAACCAGTCAGATATTGTGTAGTGGCAAGACGAGTTATTAACCAGTCAGATATAGTGTAGTGGTAAGAGGAGTTATTAACCCAGTCAGATATAGTGGTAAGAGGAGTTATTAACCAGTCAGATATAGTGTAGTGGTAAGAGGAGTTATTAACCCAGTCAGATATAGTGTAGTGGTAAGAGGAGTTATTAACCCAGTCAGATATAGTGTAGTGGTAAGAGGAGTTATTAACCCAGTCAGATATAGTGTAGTGACAAGCGGAGTTATTAACCCAGTCAGATATAGTGTAGTGGTAAGAGGAGTTATTAACCCAGTCAGATAGAGTGTAGTGGTAAGAGGAGTTATTAACCCAGTCAGATATAGTGGTAAGAGGAGTTATTAACCCAGTCAGATATAGTGTAGTGGTAAGAGGAGTTATTAACCAGTCAGATATAGTGTAGTGGTAAGAGGAGTTATTAACCCAGTCAGATATAGTGTAGTGGTAAGAGGAGTTATTAACCAGTCAGATATAGTGTAGTGGTAAGAGGAGTTATTAACCAGTCAGATATAGTGTAGTGGTAAGAGGAGTTATTAACCAGTCAGATATAGTGTAGTGGTAAGAGGAGTTATTAACCCAGTCAGATATAGTGTAGTGGTAAGAGGAGTTATTAACCAGTCAGATATAGTGTAGTGGTAAGAGGAGTTATTAACCCAGTCAGATATAGTGTAGTGGTAAGAGGAGTTATTAACCCAGTCAGATATAGTGTAGTGGTAAGAGGAGTTATTAACCAGTCAGATATAGTGTAATGGTAAGAGAAGTTATTAACCAGTCAGATATAGTGGTAAGAGGAGTTATTAACCAGTCAGATATAGTGTAGTGGTAAGAGGAGTTATTAACCAGTCAGATATAGTGTAGTGGTAAGAGGAGTTATTAACCAGTCAGATATAGTGTAGTGGTAAGAGGAGTTATTAACCCAGTCAGATATAGTGTAGTGGTAAGAGGAGTTATTAACCAGTCAGATATAGTGTAGTGGTAAGAGGAGTTATTAACCCAGTCAGATATAGTATAGTGGTAAGAGGAGTTATTAACCCAGTCAGATATAGTGTAGTGGTAAGAGGAGTTATTAACCCAGTCAGATATAGTGTAGTGGTAAGAGGAGTTATTAACCAGTCAGATATAGTGTAGTGGTAAGAGGAGTTATTAACCCAGTCAGATATAGTGTAGTGGTAAGAGGAGTTATTAACCCAGTCAGATATAGTGGTAGGAGGAGTTATTAACCCAGTCAGATATAGTGGTAGGAGGAGTTATTAACCCAGTCAGATATAGTGTAGTGGTAAGAGGAGTTATTAACCAGTCAGATATAGTGTAGTGGTAAGAGGAGTTATTAACCCAGTCAGATATAGTGGTAAGAGGAGTTATTAACCCAGTCAGATATAGTCTAGTGGTAAGAGGAGTTATTAACCCAGTCAGATATAGTGGTAGGAGGAGTTATTAACCCAGTCAGATATAGTGTAGTGGTAAGAGGAGTTATTAACCTATTCAGATATAGTGTAGTGGTAAGAGGAGTTATTAACCCAGTCAGATATAGTGGTAAGAGGAGTAATTAACCAGTCAGATATAGTGTATTGGTAAGAGGAGTTATTAACCCAGTCAGATATAGTGTAGTGGTAAGAGGAGTTATTAACCAGTCAGATATAGTGTAGTGGTAAGAGGAGTTATTAACCCAGTCAGATATAGTGTAGTGGTAGAGGAGTTATTAACCCAGTCAGATATAGTGTAGTGGTAAGAGGAGTTATTAACCCAGTCAGATATAGTGTAGTGGTGAGAGGAGTTATTAAGCAGTCAGATATAGTGTAGTGGTAGAGGAGTTATTAACCCAGTCAGATATAGTGTAGTGGTAAGAGGAGTTATTAACCAGTCAGATATAGTGTAGTGGTAAGAGGAGTTATTAACCAGTCAGATATAGTGTAGTGGTAAGAGGAGTTATTAACCCAGTCAGATATAGTGGTAATAGGAGTTATTAACCCAGTCAGATATAGTGTAGTGGTGAGAGGAGTTATTATCCAGTCAGATATAGTGTAGTGGTGAGGAGTTATTAACCAGTCAGATATAGTGTAGTGGTAAGAGGAGTTATTAACCAGTCAGATATAGTGTAGTGGTAAGAGGAGTTATTAACCCAGTCAGATATAGTGTAGTGGTAAGAGGAGTAATTAACCCAGTCAGATATAGTGTAGTGTTAAGAGGAGTTATTAACCAGTCAGATATAGTGTAGTGGTAAGAGGAGTTATTAACCAGTCAGATATAGTGTAGTGGTAAGAGGAGTTATTAACCCAGTCAGATATAGTGTAGTGGTAAGAGGAGTTATTAACCAGTCAGATATAGTGTAGTGGTAAGAGGAGTTATTAACCCAGTCAGATATAGTGTAGTGGTAGAAGGAGTTATTATCCCAGTCAGATATAGTGTAGTGGTAAGAGGAGTTATTAACCCAGTCAGATATAGTGTAGTGGTAGGAGGAGTTATTAACCCAGTCAGATATAGTGTAGTGGTAAGAGGAGTTATTAACCCAGTCAGATATAGTGTAGTGGTAAGAGGAGTTATTAACCCAGTCAGATATAGTGGTAGGAGGAGTTATTAACCCAGTCAGATATAGTGTAGTGGTAAGAGGAGTTATTAACCCAGTCAGATATAGTGTAGTGACAAGAGGAGTTATTAACCCAGTCAGATATAGTGTAGTGGTAAGAGGAGTTATTAACCAGTCAGATATAGTGTAGTGGTAAGAGAAGTTATTAACCCACTCAGATATAGTGTAGTGGTAAGAGGAGTTATTAACCCAGTCAGATATAGTGTAGTGGTAAGAGGAGTTATTAACCCAGTCAGATATAGTGTAGTGGTAAGAGGAGTTATTAACCAGTCAGATATAGTGTAGTGGCAAGACGAGTTATTAACCAGTCAGATATAGTGTAGTGGTAAGAGGAGTTATCAACCCAGTCAGATATAGTGGTAAGAGGAGTTATTAACCAGTCAGATATAGTGTAGTGGTAAGAGGAGTTATTAACCCAGTCAGATATAGTGTAGTGGTAAGAGGAGTTATTAACCCAGTCAGATATAGTGTAGTGGTAAGAGGAGTTATTAACCCAGTCAGATATAGTGTAGTGACAAGCGGAGTTATTAACCCAGTCAGATATAGTGTAGTGGTAAGAGGAGTTATTAACCCAGTCAGATATAGTGTAGTGGTAAGAGGAGTTATTAACCCAGTCAGATATAGTGGTAAGAGGAGTTATTAACCCAGTCAGATATAGTGTAGTGGTAAGAGGAGTTATTAACCAGTCAGATATAGTGTAGTGGTAAGAGGAGTTATCAACCCAGTCAGATATAGTGGTAAGAGGAGTTATTAACCCAGTCAGATATAGTGTAGTGGTAAGAGGAGTTATTAACCAGTCAGATATAGTGTAATGGTAAGAGAAGTTATTAACCAGTCAGATATAGTGGTAAGAGGAGTTATTAACCAGTCAGATATAGTGTAGTGGTAAGAGGAGTTATTAACCCAGTCAGATATAGTGTAGTGGTAAGAGGAGTTATTAACCCAGTCAGATATAGTGTAGTGGTAAGAGGAGTTATTAACCAGTCAGATATAGTGTAGTGGTAAGAGGAGTTATTAACCCAGTCAGATATAGTATAGTGGTAAGAGGAGTTATTAACCCAGTCAGATATAGGGTAGTGGTAAGAGGAGTTATTAACCCAGTCAGATATAGTGTAGTGGTAAGAGGAGTTATTATCCAGTCAGATATAGTGTAGTGGTAAGAGGAGTTATTAACCCAGTCAGATATAGTGTAGTGGTAAGAGGAGTTATTAACCCAGTCAGATATAGTGGTAGGAGGAGTTATTAACCCAGTCAGATATAGTGGTAGGAGGAGTTATTAACCCAGTCAGATATAGTGTAGTGGTAAGAGGAGTTATTAACCCAGTCAGATATAGTGGTAAGAGGAGTTATTAACCCAGTCAGATATAGTCTAGTGGTAAGAGGAGTTATTAACCCAGTCAGATATAGTGGTAGGAGGAGTTATTAACCCAGTCAGATATAGTGTAGTGGTAAGAGGAGTTATTAACCCAGTCAGATATAGTGGTAAGAGGAGTTATTAACCCAGTCAGATATAGTGTAGTGGTAGAGGAGTTATTAACCAGTCAGATATAGTGGTAAGAGGAGTTATTAACCATTCAGATATAGTGTAGTGGTAAGAGGAGTTATTAACCCAGTCAGATATAGTGGTAAGAGGAGTTATTAACCCAGTCAGATATAGTGTAGTGGTAAGAGGAGTTATTAACCCAGTCAGATATAGTGTAGTGGTAAGAGGAGTTATTAACCCAGTCAGATATAGTGTAGTGGTAAGAGGAGTTATTAACCCAGTCAGATATAGTGGTAAGAGGAGTTATTAACCCAGTCAGATATAGTGTAGTGGTAAGAGGAGTTATTAACCCAGTCAGATATAGTGTAGTGGTAAGAGGAGTTATTAACCCAGTCAGATATAGTGGTAAGAGGAGTTATTAACCCAGTCAGATATAGTGGTAGGAGGAGTTATTAACCCAGTCAGATATAGTGTAGTGGTAAGAGGAGTTATTAACCAGTCAGATATAGTGTAGTGGTAAGAGGAGTTATTAACCCAGTCAGATATAGTGGTAAGAGGAGTTATTAACCCAGTCAGATATAGTCTAGTGGTAAGAGGAGTTATTAACCCAGTCAGATATAGTGGTAGGAGGAGTTATTAACCCAGTCAGATATAGTGTAGTGGTAAGAGGAGTTATTAACCTATTCAGATATAGTGTAGTGGTAAGAGGAGTTATTAACCCAGTCAGATATAGTGGTAAGAGGAGTTATTAACCAGTCAGATATAGTGTATTGGTAAGAGGAGTTATTAACCAGTCAGATATAGTGTATTGGTAAGAGGAGTTATTAACCCAGTCAGATATAGTGTAGTGGTAAGAGGAGTTATTAACCAGTCAGATATAGTGTAGTGGTAAGAGGAGTTATTAACCCAGTCAGATATAGTGTAGTGGTAGAGGAGTTATTAACCCAGTCAGATATAGTGTAGTGGTAAGAGGAGTTATTAACCCAGTCAGATATAGTGTAGTGGTGAGAGGAGTTATTAAGCAGTCAGATATAGTGTAGTGGTAGAGGAGTTATTAACCCAGTCAGATATAGTGTAGTGGTAAGAGGAGTTATTTACCCAGTCAGATATAGTGTAGTGGTAAGAGGAGTTATTAACCAGTCAGATATAGTGTAGTGGTAAGAGGAGTTATTAACCCAGTCAGATATAGTGTAGTGGTAAGAGGAGTTATTAACCCAGTCAGATATAGTGGTAGGAGGAGTTATTAACCCAGTCAGATATAGTGGTAGGAGGAGTTATTAACCCAGTCAGATATAGTGTAGTGGTAAGAGGAGTTATTAACCAGTCAGATATAGTGTAGTGGTAAGAGGAGTTATTAACCCAGTCAGATATAGTGGTAAGAGGAGTTATTAACCCAGTCAGATATAGTCTAGTGGTAAGAGGAGTTATTAACCCAGTCAGATATAGTGGTAGGAGGAGTTATTAACCCAGTCAGATATAGTGTAGTGGTAAGAGGAGTTATTAACCTATTCAGATATAGTGTAGTGGTAAGAGGAGTTATTAACCCAGTCAGATATAGTGGTAAGAGGAGTTATTAACCAGTCAGATATAGTGTATTGGTAAGAGGAGTTATTAACCCAGTCAGATATAGTGTAGTGGTAAGAGGAGTTATTAACCAGTCAGATATAGTGTAGTGGTAAGAGGAGTTATTAACCCAGTCAGATATAGTGTAGTGGTAGAGGAGTTATTAACCCAGTCAGATATAGTGTAGTGGTAAGAGGAGTTATTAACCCAGTCAGATATAGTGTAGTGGTGAGAGGAGTTATTAAGCAGTCAGATATAGTGTAGTGGTAGAGGAGTTATTAACCCAGTCAGATATAGTGTAGTCGTAAGAGGAGTTATTAACCAGTCAGATATAGTGTAGTGGTAAGAGGAGTTATTAACCAGTCAGATATAGTGTAGTGGTAAGAGGAGTTATTAACCCAGTCAGATATAGTGGTAATAGGAGTTATTAACCCAGTCAGATATAGTGTAGTGGTGAGAGGAGTTATTATCCAGTCAGATATAGTGTAGTGGTGAGGAGTTATTAACCAGTCAGATATAGTGTAGTGGTAAGAGGAGTTATTAACCAGTCAGATATAGTGTAGTGGTAAGAGGAGTTATTAACCCAGTCAGATATAGTGTAGTGGTAAAAGGAGTTATTAACCCAGTCAGATATAGTGTAGTGTTAAGAGGAGTTATTAACCAGTCAGATATAGTGTAGTGGTAAGAGGAGTTATTAACCAGTCAGATATAGTGTAGTGGTAAGAGGAGTTATTAACCCAGTCAGATATAGTGTAGTGGTAAGAGGAGTTATTAACCAGTCAGATATAGTGTAGTGGTAAGAGGAGTTATTAACCCAGTCAGATATAGTGTAGTGGTAGAAGGAGTTATTATCCCAGTCAGATATAGTGTAGTGGTAAGAGGAGTTATTAACCCAGTCAGATATAGTGTAGTGGTAGGAGGAGTTATTAACCCAGTCAGATATAGTGTAGTGGTAAGAGGAGTTATTAACCCAGTCAGATATAGTGTAGTGGTAAGAGGAGTTATTAACCCAGTCAGATATAGTGGTAGGAGGAGTTATTAACCCAGTCAGATATAGTGTAGTGGTAAGAGGAGTTATTAACCCAGTCAGATATAGTGTAGTGACAAGAGGAGTTATTAACCCAGTCAGATATAGTGTAGTGGTAAGAGGAGTTATTAACCAGTCAGATATAGTGTAGTGGTAAGAGAAGTTATTAACCCACTCAGATATAGTGTAGTGGTAAGAGGAGTTATTAACCCAGTCAGATATAGTGTAGTGGTAAGAGGAGTTATTAACCCAGTCAGATATAGTGTAGTGGTAAGAGGAGTTATTAACCAGTCAGATATAGTGTAGTGGCAAGACGAGTTATTAACCAGTCAGATATAGTGTAGTGGTAAGAGGAGTTATCAACCCAGTCAGATATAGTGGTAAGAGGAGATATTAACCAGTCAGATATAGTGTAGTGGTAAGAGGAGTTATTAACCCAGTCAGATATAGTGTAGTGGTAAGAGGAGTTATTAACCCAGTCAGATATAGTGTAGTGGTAAGAGGAGTTATTAACCCAGTCAGATATAGTGTAGTGACAAGCGGAGTTATTAACCCAGTCAGATATAGTGTAGTGGTAAGAGGAGTTATTAACCCAGTCAGATATAGTGTAGTGGTAAGAGGAGTTATTAACCCAGTCAGATATAGTGGTAAGAGGAGTTATTAACCCAGTCAGATATAGTGTAGTGGTAAGAGGAGTTATTAACCAGTCAGATATAGTGTAGTGGTAAGAGGAGTTATCAACCCAGTCAGATATAGTGGTAAGAGGAGTTATTAACCCAGTCAGATATAGTGTAGTGGTAAGAGGAGTTATTAACCAGTCAGATATAGTGTAATGGTAAGAGAAGTTATTAACCAGTCAGATATAGTGGTAAGAGGAGTTATTAACCAGTCAGATATAGTGTAGTGGTAAGAGGAGTTATTAACCCAGTCAGATATAGTGTAGTGGTAAGAGGAGTTATTAACCCAGTCAGATATAGTGTAGTGGTAAGAGGAGTTATTAACCAGTCAGATATAGTGTAGTGGTAAGAGGAGTTATTAACCCAGTCAGATATAGTATAGTGGTAAGAGGAGTTATTAACCCAGTCAGATATAGTGTAGTGGTAAGAGGAGTTATTAACCCAGTCAGATATAGTGTAGTGGTAAGAGGAGTTATTAACCAGTCAGATATAGTGTAGTGGTAAGAGGAGTTATTAACCCAGTCAGATATAGTGTAGTGGTAAGAGGAGTTATTAACCCAGTCAGATATAGTGGTAGGAGGAGTTATTAACCCAGTCAGATATAGTGGTAGGAGGAGTTATTAACCCAGTCAGATATAGTGTAGTGGTAAGAGGAGTTATTAACCCAGTCAGATATAGTGGTAAGAGGAGTTATTAACCCAGTCAGATATAGTCTAGTGGTAAGAGGAGTTATTAACCCAGTCAGATATAGTGGTAGGAGGAGTTATTAACCCAGTCAGATATAGTGTAGTGGTAAGAGGAGTTATTAACCCAGTCAGATATAGTGGTAAGAGGAGTTATTAACCCAGTCAGATATAGTGTAGTGGTAGAGGAGTTATTAACCAGTCAGATATAGTGGTAAGAGGAGTTATTAACCATTCAGATATAGTGTAGTGGTAAGAGGAGTTATTAACCCAGTCAGATATAGTGGTAAGAGGAGTTATTAACCCAGTCAGATATAGTGTTGTGGTAAGAGGAGTTATTAACCCAGTCAGATATAGTGTAGTGGTAAGAGGAGTTATTAACCCAGTCAGATATAGTGTAGTGGTAAGAGGAGTTATTAACCCAGTCAGATATAGTGGTAAGAGGAGTTATTAACCCAGTCAGATATAGTGTAGTGGTAAGAGGAGTTATTAACCCAGTCAGATATAGTGTAGTGGTAAGAGGAGTTATTAACCCAGTCAGATATAGTGGTAAGAGGAGTTATTAACCCAGTCAGATATAGTGGTAGGAGGAGTTATTAACCCAGTCAGATATAGTGTAGTGGTAAGAGGAGTTATTAACCAGTCAGATATAGTGTAGTGGTAAGAGGAGTTATTAACCCAGTCAGATATAGTGGTAAGAGGAGTTATTAACCCAGTCAGATATAGTCTAGTGGTAAGAGGAGTTATTAACCCAGTCAGATATAGTGGTAGGAGGAGTTATTAACCCAGTCAGATATAGTGTAGTGGTAAGAGGAGTTATTAACCTATTCAGATATAGTGTAGTGGTAAGAGGAGTTATTAACCCAGTCAGATATAGTGGTAAGAGGAGTTATTAACCAGTCAGATATAGTGTATTGGTAAGAGGAGTTATTAACCCAGTCAGATATAGTGTAGTGGTAAGAGGAGTTATTAACCAGTCAGATATAGTGTAGTGGTAAGAGGAGTTATTAACCCAGTCAGATATAGTGTAGTGGTAGAGGAGTTATTAACCCAGTCAGATATAGTGTAGTGGTAAGAGGAGTTATTAAACCAGTCAGATATAGTGTAGTGGTGAGAGGAGTTATTAAGCAGTCAGATATAGTGTAGTGGTAGAGGAGTTATTAACCCAGTCAGATATAGTGTAGTGGTAAGAGGAGTTATTAACCAGTCAGATATAGTGTAGTGGTAAGAGGAGTTATTAACCAGTCAGATATAGTGTAGTGGTAAGAGGAGTTATTAACCCAGTCAGATATAGTGGTAATAGGAGTTATTAACCCAGTCAGATATAGTGTAGTGGTGAGAGGAGTTATTATCCAGTCAGATATAGTGTAGTGGTGAGGAGTTATTAACCAGTCAGATATAGTGTAGTGGTAAGAGGAGTTATTAACCAGTCAGATATAGTGTAGTGGTAAGAGGAGTTATTAACCCAGTCAGATATAGTGTAGTGGTAAGAGGAGTTATTAACCCAGTCAGATATAGTGTAGTGTTAAGAGGAGTTATTAACCAGTCAGATATAGTGTAGTGGTAAGAGGAGTTATTAACCAGTCAGATATAGTGTAGTGGTAAGAGGAGTTATTAACCCAGTCAGATATAGTGTAGTGGTAAGAGGAGTTATTAACCAGTCAGATATAGTGTAGTGGTAAGAGGAGTTATTAACCCAGTCAGATATAGTGTAGTGGTAGAAGGAGTTATTATCCCAGTCAGATATAGTGTAGTGGTAAGAGGAGTTATTAACCCAGTCAGATATAGTGTAGTGGTAGGAGGAGTTATTAACCCAGTCAGATATAGTGTAGTGGTAAGAGGAGTTATTAACCCAGTCAGATATAGTGTAGTGGTAAGAGGAGTTATTAACCCAGTCAGATATAGTGGTAGGAGGAGTTATTAACCCAGTCAGATATAGTGTAGTGGTAAGAGGAGTTATTAACCCAGTCAGATATAGTGTAGTGACAAGAGGAGTTATTAACCCAGTCAGATATAGTGTAGTGGTAAGAGGAGTTATTAACCAGTCAGATATAGTGTAGTGGTAAGAGAAGTTATTAACCCACTCAGATATAGTGTAGTGGTAAGAGGAGTTATTAACCCACTCAGATATAGTGTAGTGGTAAGAGGAGTTATTAACCCAGTCAGATATAGTGTAGTGGTAAGAGGAGTTATTAACCAGTCAGATATAGTGTAGTGGCAAGACGAGTTATTAACCAGTCAGATATAGTGTAGTGGTAAGAGGAGTTATCAACCCAGTCAGATATAGTGGTAAGAGGAGTTATTAACCAGTCAGATATAGTGTAGTGGTAAGAGGAGTTATTAACCCATCAGATATAGTGTAGTGGTAAGAGGAGTTATTAACCCAGTCAGATATAGTGTAGTGGTAAGAGGAGTTATTAACCCAGTCAGATATAGTGTAGTGACAAGCGGAGTTATTAACCCAGTCAGATATAGTGTAGTGGTAAGAGGAGTTATTAACCCAGTCAGATATAGTGTAGTGGTAAGAGGAGTTATTAACCCAGTCAGATATAGTGGTAAGAGGAGTTATTAACCCAGTCAGATATAGTGTAGTGGTAAGAGGAGTTATTAACCAGTCAGATATAGTGTAGTGGTAAGAGGAGTTATCAACCCAGTCAGATATAGTGGTAAGAGGAGTTATTAACCCAGTCAGATATAGTGTAGTGGTAAGAGGAGTTATTAACCAGTCAGATATAGTGTAATGGTAAGAGAAGTTATTAACCAGTCAGATATAGTGGTAAGAGGAGTTATTAACCAGTCAGATATAGTGTAGTGGTAAGAGGAGTTATTAACCCAGTCAGATATAGTGTAGTGGTAAGAGGAGTTATTAACCCAGTCAGATATAGTGTAGTGGTAAGAGGAGTTATTAACCAGTCAGATATAGTGTAGTGGTAAGAGGAGTTATTAACCCAGTCAGATATAGTATAGTGGTAAGAGGAGTTATTAACCCAGTCAGATATAGTGTAGTGGTAAGAGGAGTTATTAACCCAGTCAGATATAGTGTAGTGGTAAGAGGAGTTATTAACCAGTCAGATATAGTGTAGTGGTAAGAGGAGTTATTAACCCAGTCAGATATAGTGTAGTGGTAAGAGGAGTTATTAACCCAGTCAGATATAGTGGTAGGAGGAGTTATTAACCCAGTCAGATATAGTGGTAGGAGGAGTTATTAACCCAGTCAGATATAGTG
>NC_140010.1:2319018-2395103 GCF_964263955.1 Coregonus lavaretus | reverse complement strand
AAGTACGGCCCCAGTGTTGGTTGTTTGAAGTAACATCTTTGTTGTAATATCCCAAACGGACGTGGCGGTCCCAAACGGACGTGGCAGTCCCAAACGGACGTGGCGGTCCCAAACGGACGTGGCGGTCCCACCACTAAGGACACTTTAAAAATGAACAGCGATGTGACCGTCACACACGAACATGTACTCGCACACACACACCTCAACCAAATATATATGACACCAATTACCCATAACCCCGAGGGAGAGGCTGATCCTATTAACTGCATTCCCACTCTGACTGTTAACCTCCTTTAATAACCAGATAATACGTCCTATAAAACACTCACTCTGGAGAGAAGATGCGAATCAACCCTCAGCCCAGCAACAGTACATCTGATTGCTTGATTGGTTAATTGGCTAATTGGTCTCACCTTGGTTCTGTTCGAAGTCGTCCAGCACCTTGTCCAGGTTGAAGGCCTCTGCCTGGAAGTAGTTCTCCATGGGTCAGGTACCTCCACCCTGACACGCTGCAGCAACCTGTTAACACCACAGGGTTAACAACAGTATGATTCCCCCTCCCTCCCCAGAGGTCCTCTCTCCCCCTCCCCAGAGGTCCTCTCTCCCCTTCCCCAGAGGTCCTCTCTCCCCCTCCCCAGAGGTCTTCTCTCCCCCTCCCCAGAGGTCCTCTCTCCCCCTCCCCAGAGGTCCTCTCCCCCTCCCTCCCCAGAGGTACTCTCCCCCTCCCTCCCCAGAGGTCCTCTCCCCCCCTCCCCAGAGGTCCTCTCTCCCCCTCCACAGAGGTCCTCTCTCCCCCTCCACAGAGGTCCTCTCTCCCCCTCCACAGAGGTCCTCTCTCCCCCTCCACAGAGGTCCTCTCTCCCCCTCCACAGAGGTCCTCTCTCCCCCTCCCCAGAGGTCCTCTCTCCCCTTCCGCAGAGATCCCATGTAGTCTCTTCTCCGCAGGCTACTCTCAGCCACCCTCCAATCCCTCACCTGCCTCTCCTTTTCCCCCCCTCTTTCTTCTCACCTGCCTCTCTCTCTCTCTCTCTCCCCTGCCCAGAGGTCCTCTCCTGCAGCAGTCCCAGGTAGCAGTTGTCTCTCTGCAGACCTCTCTCTCTGCAGACCTCTCTCTCTGCAGACCTCTCTCTCTGCAGACCTCTCTCTCTGCCTCACGTCCTCACCCAGTCTGACCAGCGCCAAGCGCCCATACCTGCAACGACAACAACGTGTCACACTCAAGCTCATCAAGAACAGGCCCACACTTTGTGTTTACATTTCATTACACACCTGTGCAATACGCGAAGTGAATTCACATTACCTGCATTTCTCTCACGAAGTGTGCACACTTCAGGGAGAAGTTGTAGTGAACGAGTGCACACTTCAGGGAGAAGTGGTAGTGAACGAGTGCACACTTCAGGGAGAAGTGGTAGTGAACGAGTGCACACTTCAGGGAGAAGTGGTAGTGAACGAGTGCACACTTCAGGGAGAAGTGGTAGTGAACGAGTGCACACTTCTGGGAGAGAAATAGAAGTATTTCAGCAGAGTAGAGCTGGACTACAGTAACCCAGACACTCTTGGCCAGTCTTCTTGCTGACCTCAGGAGATCCAGGGGTAAAACCTGCACCGTTTCAACTTCAGGGTCATGACAGTATGATGGAGGACAATGGGACAGAGGACCATGCTTTACACCAGGGACCTGATATTCTGCAGTGACTGCTTTACAAAAGGTGCCGTCTCGACACATTTTCCGCTTAGTTTAAGATGCAAGCCCCCCCCCACACACACACTGCAGAGGAGAGGTAGCTAGTAGAAAGAGCTGCTGGTGATGTACAGTATATGGTCAGGGTTGGCCCGCTCCGTCCACCGTCTCCGCAGGGTTGGCCCGCTCCGTCCACCGTCTCAGCAGGGTTGGCCCGCTCCGTCCACTTTCTCCATTTCAATCCAGTCAATTCAGGAAAAGTGAAACTTCCTGAAATTGATATATTGATCGTTTGTGATGCGTAGCAAAATTAAAATTACTAAAAAAGGACGACCTGGAATGCAACCAAGAAGATGACTCCCTACTACCCAAACAAACACACACCTAGATGGATCACCTCCTGTAACGTGCCTTCTAGATGGAACACCTCCTGTAAATGTGCCTTCTAGATGGATCACCTCCTGTAACGTGCCTTCTAGATGGATCGCCTCCTGTAACGTGCCTTCTAGATGGATCGCCTCCTGTAACGTGCCTTCTAGATGGAACACCTCCTGTAAATGTGCCTTCTAGATGGAATACCTCCTGTAACGTGCCTTCTAGATGGAACACTCCTGTAAATGTTTCTTCTAGATGGATCACTCCTGTAACGTGCCTTCTAGATGGAACACCTCCTGTAACGTGCCTTCTAGATGGAACACCTCCTGTAACGTGCCTTCTAGATGGAACACTCCTGTAACGTGCCTTCTAGATGGAACACTCCTGTAACGTGCCTTCTAGATGGAACACCTCCTGTAACGTGCCTTCTAGATGGAACACCTCCTGTAACGTGCCTTCTAGATGGAACACCTCCTGTAACGTGCCTTCTAGATGGAACACCTCCTGTAACGTGCCTTCTAGATGGAACACCTCCTGTAAATGTTTATTCTAGATGGAACACCTCCTGTAACGTGCCTTCTAGATGGAACACCTCCTGTAACGTGCCTTCTAGATGGAACACTCCTGTAACGTGCCTTCTAGATGGAACACTCCTGTAATGTGCCTTCTAGATGGAACACCTCATGTAACGTGCCTTCTAGATGGAACACTCCTGTAACGTGCCTTCTAGATGGAACACTCCTGTAATGTGCCTTCTGCACCCAGATCAGCCAACAGGAACTATAGAACAGAGCACCAAACTAAGAGGATATAATTACAGAGCCTAATGTTCCAACACCAGGTCCAGATGGTTCCTGTCCTCACAGAGGAGGGTGTGCAGGATGGAACACAGAATGGATGGGAGCACAACTTACGCATCCTAACACATGAGCCAATTTAAGTTCTCTTCAGTTCTTCAACAGCTTGTATGAAATGGATATGAATGTAGCGAGCCTATTTGGTTTACTGCTATTTCTGTTGATTTGAGGAGATCCTGACCCGCAAGACCCATTTAGTGGTCCTCGCCCCCCCACCCACCCGCCCACGCACCCACCCACGCACCCACGCACACAAGATGACCTTCAGCCAAACGCAGAAATCAGTGACTGACTATTCTGCATGCCTGTCTCTGTCTCTGTGTACCAGAACTATTTCACGTCATGGGGTTAACATTAGGGAAGGAGCTATAGCCTTCTGCAGTATAATGTTCAGTCCAGGGGCCGGGTCCCAAATGGCATCCTATCACCTTAACGGTGCACTACTTCAGACCAGGACCCATAGGGAATATATAGGGTGCCATTTGGGTTGCGGACACAGAGTCTGTCTTGGACACTACTGTGAGTACTAGAATACATGAGTACCATTAGACCTTTCATTACCAGGCTAATCATCAGTACCATTAGACCTTTCATTACCAGGCTAATCATCAGTACCATTAGACCTTTCATTACCAGGCTAATCATCAGTACCATTAGACCTTTCATTACCAGGCTAATCATCAGTACCATTAGACCTTTCATTACCAGGCTAATCATCAGTACCATTAGACCTTTCATTACCAGGCTAATCATCAGTACCATTAGACCTTTCATTACCAGGCTAATCATCAGTACCATTAGACCTTTCATTACCAGGCTAGTCTGACAATCTAAAGTAACCTCTTCCACCTGACTACCGGGACTAAATCTGATTAAAAGAGACAAACAGAACAGATCAAGTGTAACAGTATTTTGACGTCATCCTACTCCTCCAAGCCCCTGTCTAGGGTTGCAAAATTACAGAAACAAAATTCAGGGTATCCAGGTTGGAAGATACCCGGAATCAGCAGGGAATAAGCAGGAAATACGGGAATCCTCCAAACAAGATTTGTGGAAGTTAACAGAGTTCTCCAGTCACAGGTCTTCCAAGTGGAGATCCTACCCCTGTCGTTACTAATTGTACAGTTCTCCAGTCACAGGCCTTCCAAGTGGAGATCCTACCCCTGTCGTTACTAATGGTACAGTTCTCCAGTCACAGGTCTTCCAAGTGGAGATCCTACCCCTGTCGTTACTAATGGTACAGTTCTCCAGTCACAGGCCTTCCAAGTGGAGATCCTACCCCTGTCGTTACTAATGGTACAGTTCTCCAGTCACAGGCCTTCCAAGTGGAGATCCTACCCCTGTCGTTACTAATGGTACAGTTCTCCAGTCACAGGCCTTCCAAGTGGAGATCCTACCCCTGTAGTTACTAATGGTACAGTTCTCCAGTCACAGGCCTTCCAAGTGGAGATCCTACCCCTGTCGTTACTAATGGTACAGTTCTCCAGTCACAGGTTTCCAAGTGGAGATCCTACCCCTGTCGTTACTAATGGTACAGTTCTCCAGTCACAGGTCTTCCAAGTGGAGATCCTACCCCTGTCGTTACTAATGGTACAGTTCTCCAGTCACAGGTCTTCCAAGTGGAGATCCTACCCCTGTCGTTACTAATGGTACAGTTCTCCAGTCACAGGTTTCCAAGTGGAGATCCTACCCCTGTCGTTACTAATGGTACAGTTCTCCAGTCACAGGTCTTCCAAGTGGAGATCCTACCCCTGTCGTTACTAATGGTACAGTTCTCCAGTCACAGGTCTTCCAAGTGGAGATCCTACCCCTGTCGTTACTAATGGTACAGTTCTCCAGTCACAGGTTTCCAAGTGGAGATCCTACCCCTGTCGTTACTAATGGTACAGTTCTCCAGTCACAGGTTTCCAAGTGGAGATCCTACCCGTCGTTACTAATGGTACAGTTCTCCAGTCACAGGCTTCCAACAGAAGCAAATGGAACGAAACGGGGAGGGACCTAACTGAATTTGTCCAATAGAAACTCTCATTTACGTTGCTAAATGTTTTCCATTTAGAAAAATGTTGCTACGGGTGTGCACTAATAAATACACCCCTGGTCTCTATCTGCTACTCTGCAAGTACCCTGTCGGTGTGGGGTGGACACAGGAAACCTTGAGTGATTACTTCCTCTTTCCAGAATGGCCTAGCTGAGATCTTAGATAGCAAGCCTTTGGTTGTGTCCCACATGGCACCCTATACAGTGCACTACTTTTGGCCAGAGCCAATAGGGAGCCATTTGGGATGCAACCCCAGCCTTGTGTTGCTTAATGCTCTGTAAGCTTGGCCTGCAGTACGATATGTCTCCATGCATTCAGTCTCTCCTGACAGACTTACTTAATGCTCTGTAAGCTTGGCCTGCAGTACGATATGTCTCCATGCATTCAGTCTCTCCTGACAGACTTACTTAATGCTCTGTAAGCTTGGCCTGCAGTACGATATGTCTCCATGCATTCAGTCTCTCCTGACAGACTTACTTAATGCTCTGTAAGCTTGGCCTGCAGTACGATATGTCTCCATGCATTCAGTCTCTCCTGACAGACTTAACATAAATGTTAGCCGGCCAGCACAGCGAGGGTTCTGAGATCATCTTACATTAAAGAGGTCTTGGTATGTGTACCTGTGGAGGTAGTGTACCTGCGGAGGTAGTGTACCTGCGGAGGTAGTGTACCTGCGGAGGTAGTGTACCTGCGGAGGTAGTGTACCTGTGGAGGTAGTGTACCTGTGGAGGTAGTGTACCTGTGGAGGTAGTGTACCTGCGGAGGTAGTGTACCTGCGGAGGTAGTGTACCTGTGGAGGTAGTGTACCTGCGGAGGTAGTGTACCTGCGGAGGTAGTGTACCTGCGGAGGTAGTGTACCTGCGGAGGTAGTGTACCTGCGGAGGTAGTGTACCTGTGGAGGTAGTGTACCTGTGGAGGTAGTGTACCTGCGGAGGTAGTGTACCTGCGGAGGTAGGTACCTGCGGAGGTAGTGTACCTGCGGAGGTAGTGTACCTGCGGAGGTAGTGTACCTGTGGAGGTAGTGTACCTGTGGAGGTAGTGTACCTGTGGAGGTAGTGTACCTGCGGAGGTAGTGTACCTGCGGAGGTAGTGTACCTGCGGAGGTAGTGTACATGCGGAGGTAGTGTACATGCGGAGGTAGTGTACCTGTGGAGGTAGTGTACCTGTGGAGGTAGTGTACCTGTGGAGGTAGTGTACCTGCGGAGGTAGTGTACCTGCGGAGGTAGTGTACCTGCGGAGGTAGTGTACCTGCGGAGGTAGTGTACCTGCGGAGGTAGTGTACCTGCGGAGGTAGTGTACCTGCGGAGGTAGTGTACCTGCGGAGGTAGTGTACCTGCGGAGGTAGTGTACCTGTGGAGGTAGTGTACCTGCGGAGGTAGTGTACCTGTGGAGGTAGTGTACCTGTGGAGGTAGTGTACCTGCGGAGGTAGTGTACCTCCAGTTTTATTTTAAAACAGCCTTCAAAAGAAACATTTAAGACAAACGACTGAGGACTTAAAAGGAATAAACTGCCATTATGAGTATCCTCTTAAGACTACCATTCCCTCATTCTGTCTCTCTGTGTGATACCTACTAAGACAAGACATGAAGGGAGAACTAAAGCCACAGATTTAAATGCTGAGGAGACCGTACGTGTGTGTGTGTGTGTGTGTGCGTGTGTGTGTGTGTGTGTGCGTGTAGCAGAGAGGTACAGAGAGGAGGAGTCGTCAGACTGTCACAGAAAGTGCCTCTCAGCCTCCTTTCATTCCTTCATCTTAGACCTCAACTGCTATTACCAGATTTCTCTCTCTCTCTCTCTCTCTCTGCTTTGATCTACATTTAAACACCAACTGTGTGTCCCAAATGGCAGCCTATTCCCTATATATTGCCCTACTTTTGACCAGAGCCCATCAAAAGTAGTGCACTATGAAGGGAATAAGGTGCTATTTGGGCCGCATTCCCCAGAGACAAACCCCGGTAGGAACAAGCTGCCTGTTGGTCTGCCATCAGAGGAGGAAGTGGAATACTTACTGAGAGCAGAGTGTAACCTACATCTGAGAAGCTGCTACTGTCTATAAGCTCAGGATCTCTCCCAGTGTTTCACACTGCTTTCAGAGGTATTTAATATCATCCTCTCATTCTATAGGTTAGACATCCTTCCATCCCTTATATAGTGCACTACTTTTGACCAGGGCCCATAGGGAATAGGGTGCGATTTGGGACACAGGCATATGGAATCATTCTATAGAAGTTGTGTCATCTGGAGTCATTCTATAGGTAAGACATCATGCGTTAGTAAATAGTTGATCTCCTGTGTGAGATTCAGCAGCAGTTCCTATCCACCCTCCAGAGGGAGAGCTGTCAGATGAAACCAGTATAGACCAAGGTTTTATGACATCAATATACTGGATGATGACTCCATGGAGGTATTTTCTGACTACAGTGCAATATTCTTTTGCACATCAACAAACAGTGTCTCAGGCTTACGTAGCCTTGTTGAAAACAAATAACTGGTTCCGTATGTATCAAGAAGTGTTGATCTAAAATCAGGGGATGTTGCCACAAGTGCGGATGAGAGATTTTACTCCTATTGTTATGGGTCAAAATAAAAGCTACGTATGAAGGCTCTTCAGTCATAAGAGTCTAGTCGACAGATATTTAGGACACCTCATTGGCTGTCCTAACCAGTTAAGAGTTACCAACAGGTGTCTTGATAATTGAAAAAAGCAGTGAGTGAGTGGTTCCGGCACCACATGCAATTGCTTTGGAGTTGTTGGAAGAACATTTTGGTAATTTTTATAATGATTCAATCCATAAATAATCTAATAATAATAATAATAATATGCCATTTAGCAGACGCTTTTATCCAAAGCGACTTACAGTCGTGCGTGCATACATTTTTGTGTATGGGTGGTCCCGGGGATCGAACCCACTACCTTGGCGTTACAAGCGCCGTGCTCTACCAGCTGAGCTACAGAGGATCTAGACCAACATGCAACAGTAGACTACCTCTTGCGCTTCTGACAATGATGTCATGTTAGGCCTATTTCACATGATGGGCCTAAATACTTACAACCACCATGCCAAGCGGTCACCAACCTTTTCTGAGTCAAAATACAAGCAGAGATCTACCGCTCAGATTATTATTATATATATTTTTTAACATGACTTTTTTTTTTTTATGTAAGCCTATGCAACACTAAAAACAGTTCTGTAGCAATGAGGCTTTTGGTAGTCTATAGCCCAGTACATTATCACTGCATATTGGCTATGCTTGAATTGCCCTGCCACTGCTCTTCACAGACCATTTAGAAATGATATTTAAAACATGTTAGGTATATGATCACACTGGTAATAGATCATTTGTTGTATTACTTGTGAGGCACTGCTGAGTGAGCACAATCATTTGCTTTTTTTTTTTGTGTTTATTTAGAAAAGGGGGCACCGTCTTCCAGCTGGTGGTGAAACTCAAGTCGTACTGTGTTATCTCTGACTCATGCACCGATGAATGTTGTTAATCCGACGTCCAGATAAAGTGAAATAGTAATACTAAGCCCCTAATAATAAAGCCTATCAGAACACTTTGCTGTACTCATTCATGGCAGCTGCAGTGCTGGTTGTAGTGTGAGTGGAAGTAGGGAGAACGGGCATCTTATGGCTTATAAAAGGGTTGAACAAAGTGTTGACAGTGTTGAATAACAACAAACATGAACTTACTCATAAAAACATATATATAATATATAATAATAATAATATAATAAGCCATTTAGCAGATGCTTTTATCCAAAGCGACTTACAGTCATGCGTGCATACATTTTTTATTTATTTTTTGTGTATGGGTGGTCCCGGGGAACGAACCCACTACCTTGGCGTTACAAGCGCCGTGCTCTACCAGCTGAGCTACAGAGGACAGAGGACCACATCATCGCGTCGCTGTATTTTTTGAGTCTAGTCATGGTTTTAAAAGTTTTAAAATCTCATAGTATCAACTTGGCAATGCGCTCAAGGCTTCTTTTCACAGTCTAAGGCTTGAGGAAACGGTGCAGTCACGGTGATCTGAGCTATCTGATTGGCCAGCGGTAGGCCTATAGGTGCACTTGATTTGCTCTCTGGGCCTGCCGGGTAGGCCGAGTTCTGCCTTCAGACACATGAAATGGTTCAAAATGGGAACACTTTGCCTTCCCGGCGCCAGGGCTGCTGAATCAAGTGCACCTACCATCAACAGCATGAATCGAATAATACAAAAAAATAGGAACGCAAGGCTTTATCGTTGTTGTTTTTTTACAGAAATGTTTGGTGATAAGACTAGGAATGCCTTGGAGATCGACGGGTTGGTGACCATTGCACTAGGCTAATAAATGTCTATGAGCGTCAGCCATCTTTCCTTCGCAGTACCTCAAACTGTCATGTTTACCAGCTGAGACATTTTTACAAGTTGATTTTATTCCAGGCTCCTGGAGCAGGGTCTTAACATCATCCTAAAACCTACTCTGAGCTGAGTTTTTTTGTTGTTGTCTTAAAAAAAACAGGTTAACTGGATTCCTAGGACCTTTTCTGATATGTTTTGTGGATGGGCTACCCTGTCCACATTCTCTTTTAAAATAGTGATCTAAAAGGCTAAATTGATCCTAAATTTACACTCCTACTCTGAGACGCTTGATACATACCTCTAGGATAGGCCAACCACTTTCACTTACTCTAACACATAACTATCCTACACAAGGAATCAGTTCAATACTTAGGCAAATTATTATTATTATACCAATAAACAGTTGATAATTATAGTCTGGCAAGTCACATTCAGTACCTTGTCAACATTAAATGGCACCCTAGGTCGTTACATTTGATAATATACATGAACATAGCTACCATTAAAAAAGAAATGACAGCTAGTTAACTGTTTGTTGGTTGTTTATGGTTAACTAGGGAGTTTATGGGGTTACCATCAGCACAAGGACCGGCTACTGCGGTAATACGCCAGTAGCTAAAGCAATGCAGAATCCACTTTAGGAGGCCGCACAAGTTACAGTCAGTCATGTGAAGGCTACAACGTTGCAACGACGTGCTCAAATGTCGCTAAATAGTAACAACAGAGAGAGCGAATGTTTCCAAGGAGCAGTTTCAGACAATGGATTTATTGTAGCTTTGTAAATGACCAGCTGAACGTTTCCGGGTGGTCGCGCCGAGTGAATTAGCAGCTACTGTGTTGCTGCAATCATATCGTCATAGATCCGTTGAGGTTATGATGGCTAAAAGCCAGTGGCAATGATATTATTATTTTTTTAAACAAAACTGACACCCGAAAGTAGCCTAATGTTGTCCACTGCCAGCCAAGAGATTAGCTAGCGTTATTTCCCGTCAGTTAGCTTGCTTGTTTGCTAATGTTGTTTGTGTGGCTTAGCTACCCAACGTTGGCGCTAACTAGCTAACGAGAGCCACCTACTTAAGTAGGCAATGTTACAATTAGTCAAATATGCATCTTTAGAATGTCCCTATCGGATCTTATGGAGGACTTCCACAATGTCAGAAATATAATCCATTGTATCCAACAGTAGGAGTCAATACAATGGCCGTAGCCTAGTGACTGTGTACCACCAGAGGCTAAGAGGACCTGAAAAACAAACCGACGGCATTAGCTATACTCACCGGAGGAATCCCCATCATCACGCGTAGTGCCACGAAATCATTCCGTTGGTATCCCTCATTCTCTCACTCACACACGGGTAGCCGAAAACAATCGCCTTTCAATTCTATTTTACAAGTCTCCCCGTGTAGCTAAACCACACCACTTACAGTTCAGTTGTTGCCAGACTCGAACAGCAGAAGTCGGAAAGTAATAGTTGTGCAACAGCACTGAAGAATCCCTCCTCCCCCAAGCGTTAACATGAGGAAAGGTTACCGGAGCGGCAGAGGCGCGACATCTTGGCTCAACCCATCCGAATGGTGACTGAGCCCCGATTTAAAACGCGCTCCACCGTTGAGCCAAGATGGCATTCATTTCATAACCTTGTGAGATGGCTTTTCCCAAGCAACAGAAGAGGGCGCAGAGCAAGACACACAGCAGCAGAGAGCCCATTGATCCTGAGGAAATACGTCTCAAATGGCACCCTATTCCCAAAATAGTTCAGCGCGGTCAAAAGTATTGCACTACATAGGGAATAGTGTACTATTTGGGATACCTTCCTTGGAATAGTGTACCATTTGGGATACCATCCTTCTCACGAACATTAAACGTCACCGATGGCAATCAATTTTATATGGGATTTCTGGATTTCACATTGGCTTTGTAACCATGCAGTGGTGTGATTAGCCTGAAGACCCGACGTTGAATTGCAATTGAATCTTATGTCGGGCAGAAATTAGTGTTTGGATCAGGAAAGTTATTTCAAGACAGAAAGTTGAATACAATTATATTTTAACTTGCTTTACAGGTTGTCTGTGCGGTTGGTCCTTTTGGAGTTATGAATGTGAGACAATATATCCACAGGAAAGTATAATTAGATCAACGTTTTTTCAAAACGCTGGTAGTGAGTTCAGATTTCTATCACCTGAAGCATGCGCAGAAAGAACCATGTAAACACCTGCACGATCTCGGCAAGTAGGAATGCATCTCGTCCATGGATTTTCATCTCGTGCACATGTTTCAGGTGTCAGAAATCTGAACTCTACCTGCGCTTTAAAAAGTTATACTTTCCTGTGGATATATGGTCTCACCTTCCTCCCCGCCAAAGGACCAACCACAAGAACAACCGGAAAAGTATGATGAAATATAATTGTATTCAACATTCTGGCTTGTGAGATGTATTTTCCAAACAAATGTATGGCATTAATCTCAGACTGTGTACCATAGGTATCACAGTCTGATTGTCAGGCAAATAGGTGATCTATGCTGTGAGACCTTGGGGAAAAATAGCCTATACATTTACACACACTCCTGGTGAGGCTCTATTCTGTTGTCTTGTGAGTCTTTATATGCCATTTATAAAATTAAGCACAACCACAGGAAAAAAAAAATGCAGCTCCCCATCCACTTGGACAAAGCCTGCTTTGCAGCCCCTCAACATGAAAAACCAAAACATGTCATAAAAAAAAAAATAGCAAAACGATGCACAGGCTTCATCCCAAATGGAATGCATTTCCTGTAGTGCACTACTTTTGACCAGAGCCCCATTGGTGCACGTTATAGGGAATAGGGCACCATTTCAGACACACACATTGGATCTGAACTATTCAATGTTGCTATCCCTAACACAGCTGATAAAAACACATTGTTGGATTGAACAAGCAGATCCCTAATACAGCTAATAAAAACACATTGTTGGATTGAACAAGCAGATCCCTAACACAGCTGATAAAAACACATTGTTGGATTGAACAAGCAGATCCCTAATACAGCTAATAAAAACACATTGTTGGATTGAACAAGCAGATCCCTAATACAGCTAATAAAAACACAGCAAACTAAATATTAATGGATCACTTATTTTGTTTTTAATAACACAGGAAGAAAAACAATTCAATAAGACCAATGATGTCTGACACCGCTGGGTTGGAACGCGTTAGACGTTCTATAGCAAAGGGCCTTTTAAACCTTTAGATGACTGACGGCTGTACTGAAGGTGCGTTTCGAAATGGGACCCTATTCACTGTATAGTGCAAGAGGATAGGGAGCCATTTCAGCCACGACCTAAGTGCCCTAGTCACTCAAGGGGGAATCTAGTCCTGAATGCGACAGCCTGTTAAAAAACACATGATGTATTGTTGTGTTGCTATGGGTTGGTACACGGGTCCTGCGTCCCAAATCACACCCTATACCCTACATAGTGCACTACTTTTGACCAGAACCCTGTGAATAGGGAGCCATTTGGGACACACAGCCCCAAGTTGGTTTCTCTGAGGTTAAAATACCCCAGACGCCGCCTTTCCATCAACAACAGTTCTACCGTAACAGAGAGGTCTGGGGTGTATTCAGTTAACGTGAAACATTCTGAACGTCACAGATAGAAACAGAACGGATAGAGCTGACATGATTCCCTGTTGCATTTGACAGACATTCATATCTGTTCTATACGTTACATTTTTAGCTGAACGTTCTGTAACGTTACATCTTCCTGAACAGGCCCCTGTTTGAGCCCACATGATAGAGGGGGTGGGTACTGGTTAGTAGGTGGGGTACTGAGCAGGTACTGGGTAGTTGGTACTAGGTGGAGGGTAGTAGAGGGTTGGAGTTGGATTGGTTCAGTCGGCTTCATTCTTTGACGCCTCATCAAAGTTTTCTACAAGATCTGTGGAGAGGAGAGATGGGAGTCAATTCCAGAGGAGTCTCATATGATGCAAACCTACACACACATAATATTTAATTCAATATGAGAAACTAGCCTGGCTGTGTCCAGAATGATTCTTCTGCTAAGCCAAATTCAAAGTGAAACCAAGCAAATCACCTGTTCTCAGGCTAGTGATTAACATATTTAAAATGGCTGAAAACTGTTCCAAGATCACATGGAGATAATCCTAAACCCCTACATGGAGATAATCCTAAACCCCCACATGGAGATAATCCTAAACCCCATGCCGTACCGGCACCATATCACACCAGGGAGGGAGACCAACATACTGTACCTCCACGTGATAATTCACATCACAGTAAAGGGTCAAAGGTTACATGATGCTGTGATTTAACAACAAAGCGTTGTGTGAAACAATACCTGGAACATCATCATCCTCCTCTTCAATATCTTCTGGTTTACTGATTGACGTCGCTTTGTTGTCAAGTGCTGCAATTGGAGAAGAAATGGGTAGAAATATACATTTAATAGGGGACAGTGTGTGGATGCGTGACTATATAGGGGACAGTGTGTGGATGCGTGACTATATAGGGGACAGTGTGTGACTATATAGGGGACAGTGTGTGGATGCGTGACTATATAGGGGACAGTGTGTGGATGCGTGACTATATAGGGGACAGTGTGTGGATGCGTGACTATATAGGGGACAGTGTGTGGATGCGTGACTATATAGGGGACAGTGTGGATGTGTGACTATATAGGGGACAGTGTGTGGATGTGTGACTATATAGGGGACAGTGTGTGGATGTGTGACTATATAGGGGACAGTGTGTCGATGCGTGACTATATAGGGGTCAGTGTGTGGATGCGTGACTATATAGGGGACAGTGTGTGGATGCGTGGCTATATAGGGGACAGTGTGTGGATGCGTGACTATATAAGGGACAGTGTGTGGATGTGTGACTATATAGGGGACAGTGTGGATGTGACTATATAGGGGACAGTGTGAGGATGTGTGACTATATAGGGGACAGTGTGGATGTGACTATATAGGGGACAGTGTGGATGTGACTATATAGGGGACAGTGTGAGGATGTGTGACTATATAGGGGACAGTGTGGATGTGACTATATAGGGGACAGTGTGTGGATGCGTGACTATATAAGGGACAGTGTGTGGATGCGTGGCTATATAGGGGACAGTGTGGATGTGACTATATAGGGGACAGTGTGTGGATGTGTGACTATATAGGGGACAGTGTGAGGATGTGTGACTATATAGGGGACAGTGTGTGACTATATAGGGGACAGTGTGTGGATGCGTGGCTATATAGGGGACAGTGTGGATGTGACTATATAGGGGACAGTGTGTGGATGTGTGACTATATAGGGGACAGTGTGAGGATGTGTGACTATATAGGGGACAGTGTGGATGTGACTATATAGGGGACAGTGTGTGGATGCGTGACTATATAAGGGACAGTGTGTGGATGCGTGGCTATATAGGGGACAGTGTGAGGATGTGTGACTATATAGGGGACAGTGTGAGGATGTGTGACTATATAGGGGACAGTGTGGATGTGACTATATAGGGGACAGTGTGTGGATGCGTGACTATATAGGGGACAGTGTGTGGATGTGTGACTATATAGGGGACAGTGTGGATGTGACTATATAGGGGACAGTGTGAGGATGTGTGACTATATAGGGGACAGTGTGGATGTGACTATATAGGGGACAGTGTGTGGATGTGACTATATAGGGGACAGTGTGGATGTGTGACTATATAGGGGACAGTGTGGATGTGTGACTATATAGGGGACAGTGTGGATGCGTGACTATATAGGGGACAGTGTGTGGATGTGACTATATAGGGGACAGTGTGTGGATGTGACTATATAGGGGACAGTGTGTGGATGTGTGACTATATAGGGGACAGTGTGAGGATGTGTGACTATATAGGGGACAGTGTGGATGTGACTATATAGGGGACAGTGTGTGGATGTGTGACTATATAGGGGACAGTGTGGATGTGACTATATAGGGGACAGTGTGAGGATGTGTGACTATATAGGGGACAGTGTGGATGTGACTATATAGGGGACAGTGTGTGGATGTGACTATATAGGGGACAGTGTGGATGTGACTATATAGGGGACAGTGTGGATGTGACTATATAGGGGACAGTGTGGATGTGACTATATAGGGGACAGTGTGTGGATGTGACTATATAGGGGACAGTGTGGATGTGACTATATAGGGGACAGTGTGTGAATGCGTGACTATATAGGGGACAGTGTGTGGATGCGTGACTATATAGGGGACAGTGTGTGGATGCGTGACTATATAGGGGACAGTGTGGATGTGACTATATAGGGGACAGTGTGTGGATGGGTGTAACTATATAGGGGACAGTGTGTGGATGTGACTATATAGGGGACAGTGTGGATGTGACTATATAGGGGACAGTGTGTGGATGTGACTATATAGGGGACAGTGTGGATGTGACTATATAGGGGACAGTGTGGATGTGTGACTATATAGGGGACAGTGTGTGGATGGGTGTAACTATATAGGGGACAGTGTGTGGATGGGTGTAACTATATAGGGGACAGTGTGTGGATGTGACTATATAGGGGACAGTGTGGATGTGACTATATAGGGGACAGTGTGGATGTGACTATATAGGGGACAGTGTGGATGTGACTATATAGGGGACAGTGTGGATGCGTGACTATATAGGGGACAGTGTGGATGTGACTATATAGGGGACAGTGTGGATGTGACTATATAGGGGACAGTGTGTGGATGTGACTATATAGGGGACAGTGTGGATGTGACTATATAGGGGACAGTGTGTGGATGTGACTATATAGGGGACAGTGTGTGGATGTGACTATATAGGGGACAGTGTGGATGTGACTATATAGGGGACAGTGTGGATGTGACTATATAGGGGACAGTGTGGATGTGACTATATAGGGGACAGTGTGTGGATGTGACTATATAGGGGACAGTGTGGATGTGACTATATAGGGGACAGTGTGGATGCGTGACTATATAGGGGACAGTGTGGATGTGACTATATAGGGGACAGTGTGTGGATGGGTGTAACTATATAGGGGACAGTGTGTGGATGTGACTATTTAGGGGACAGTGTGGATGTGACTATATAGGGGACAGTGTGTGGATGTGACTATATAGGGGACAGTGTGGATGTGACTATATAGGGGACAGTGTGGATGTGACTATATAGGGGACAGTGTGGATGTGACTATATAGGGGACAGTGTGGATGTGACCACGTTAGAAGTTGTCCCTCTGTCTGTCTGTGTCCGTCTGTCGATCTGTGTGTGCATATCAGTGTGTCCATGTCCCACCCACCTTGGCGTGGGAACTGCTCAGCCAGTTTGCGGAGGCTGGTGAGGCTGTCTGCCCCCAGCTGGCTGAGGATGCCCGGGAGCATCTCTGTGAGCTGTTTGTTCTCTGCATGGCCTGTGATGGCAAACGTGTTGGCAGACAGAGAGGCCTGCACCTTGGGGTTGTTGAAGTGGATCACTGTGCCATCGTCCTTTATCATGTTGACCTGGGGGAGGATAATTAAGATGGCGGTTGGACACCAGTTGTCAATACCAGGGGTCTCCTCTAGTTCTGGAATTGGATATCACTGGTCCATACATACATACATACATACATACAGTGCATTTGGAAAGTATTCAGACTCCTTGACTTTTTCCACATTGTTACGTTACATCCTTATTCTAAAATGGATTAAATTGTTTTTTCCCCTCATCAATCTACACACAATACCCCATAATGACAAAGCAAAAACTGCTTTTTATAAAAACATTTACATAAGTATTCAGACCCTTTCCTCAGTACTTTGTTGAAGCACCTTTGGCAGCGATTACAGCCTTTCATCAAGGATCTCTCTGTACTTTGCTCCGTTCATCTTTCCCTCAATCCTGACTAGTCTCCCAGTCCCTGCCGCTGAAAAACATCCCCACAGGATGATGCTGCCACCACCATGCTTCACTTTAGGGATGGTGCCAGGTTTCCTCCAGACGTGTTGCTTGGCATTCAGGCCAAAGAGTTCAATCTTGGTTTCATCAGACCAGAGAATCTTGTTTCTCGTGGTCTGAGAGTGGCTTTTGGCAAACTCCAAGCGGGCTGTCATGTGCCTTTTACTGAGGAGTGGCTTCCTTCTGGCCACTCTACCATAAAGGCCTGATTGGTGGAGTGCTGCATAGATGGTTGTCCTTCTGGAAGGTTCTCCCACCTCCACAGAGGAACTCTGGAGCTCTGTCAGAGTGACCATCGGGTTCTTGGTCACCTACCTGACCAAGGCCCTTCTCCCCTGATTCCTCAGTTTGGCCGGGTGGCCAGCTCTAGGAAGAGTCTTGGTGGTTCCAAACTTCTTCCATTTAAGAATGATGGAGGCCACTGTGTTCTTGGGGACCTTCAATGCTGCAGAATTCTTTTGGTACCCTTCCCCAGATCTGTGCCTCGACACAATCCTGTCTCAGAGCTCTACGGACAATTCCTTCGACCTCATGGCTTGGTTTTTGCTCTGACATGCACTGTCAACTGTGGGACCTTATATAGACAGGTGTTTGCCTCTCAAAATCATGTCCAATCAATTGAATTTACCACAGGTGGCCTCCAATCAAGTTGTAGAAACATCTCAAAGGATGATCAATGAAACAGGATGCACCTGAGCTTAATTTTGAGTCTCATTAGCAAATGGTCTGAATACTTATGTAAATAAGGTATGTGTTCATTTTTAATACATTTGCAAACATTTCTAAAAACCTGTTTTCGCTTTGTCATTTTGGGGTATTGTGTTCAGATTAATGAGGATTTTGAAAAAAGGAAACATTTTTTTGAATAAGGCTGTAATGTGAACAAAAGTGGAAAAAGGGAAGGGGTCTGAATACTTTCCGAATGCTCTGTATATATAGTGCCCTCCGTAGTTACTGGGACAGGGAAGCATTTCCTTCTTTTGGCTCTATACTCCAAAGGTTTTGTTTTCAAATCAAACAATGACTATGAGGTTAAAGTGCAGACTGTCAGTTTTAATTTGAGGGTATTTTCATCCATATTGGGTGAACCAATTAGAAATTACACCACTTTTTGTGCATTGTCCCCCCATTTTAGGGGACCAAAAGTATTGGGACAAATTCCCTTATATGTGTATTAAAGTGGTAAAAAGTGTAGTATTTGGTCCCAAACTGATGAGTTAGATGCACAAATATCACACCCTTCCAAAAAATGCTAACCTACCCTGTTATTGTAATGGTGAGAGGTTAGCATGTCTTGTGGATATGATATTTGTGTGTTTAACTTTCTCACTCATCATTATTCACGATTAATTCAAGATTATACGTAATCATGGTAGCATCCACATTAATGTAGAAGTGTTTAGAAAGATATATTCTTATTTACAATTTTAAAAAAGTGACTCCAAATTGATACAATACATTATTTACCATTCATTTCTATTGGGCACAAAATAATCTGAAACCCAACCAAAACAAACAGCAAAATGTATCCAACAAGTTTGTAGAGTCAAAAGCTTGATGTGATCGTTGTGTGCTACGAATATGGGACCAAATACTGCACTTTTTACTACTTTAATACATGTCCCAATACTTTTGGTCCCCTAAAATGGAGGGACTAGGTACAAAAAGTCCTGTAATTTCTAAACGGTTCACCCGATATGGATGAAAACACCTCTAAATAAAGCTGACAGTCTGCACTTTAAACCTCATAGTCATTGTTCGATTTCAAATCTTAACTTTGGAGTGTAGTCAAAAGAAGAAAAGAATCCATACAATCAGTTTGTCGGAAATTGTTGATGACATAATAATACTACTTGGGAGAAAGGTGTGATGGGAGTGAATGTTTGGCATACCTCCTCAATACCAGAGATGTTGTTCACTGCCAGCTTCTTCAAGGAACTCTGGAGTTTTTTGTCGTCAGCCGTCGCTGTTCTGTGAACCACCTTCTTCTTCCTACGAGCTGTTCCCTGAGGACAACAACACGTTTTTCATGTCACGTGCACAAGTACAGCGAAATGCCTTTCTTGCAAGCTCCAAACCCAACAATGCAGTAATCAATATCAATGTAGCGTTAAAAATAACTTACGTTAGAATAAAAACACACAAAAAATACAAATAAGAAGAACATGAGAAAGTAAGTAAGCATATGATATGTATAGGGGTAAGGTGACTATATACAGGGTCAGTTCCAGTACCATATTAACAATGTGCAGGGATACTGGAGAGATGGAGGTAGATATGTATAGGGGTAAGGGGACTATATACAGGGTCAGTTCCAGTACCATATTAACAATGTGCAGGGATACTGGAGTGATGGAGGTAGATATGTATAGGGGTCAGGTGACTAGGCATCAGGATATATGATAAACAGAGTAGCAGCAGCGTATATGATGATTGTATGTGAGTGGGTGGGTGTGTAGAGTCAATATGAATGTGTGCGCGTGTTGTGTGTGTGTATTAGAGACCGTGTGTATTAGAGACAGTGTGTATTAGAGACAGTGTGTATTAAAGACAGTGTGTATAGAGACAGTGTGTATTAGAGACAGTGTGTATTAGAGACAGTGTGTATTAAAGACAGTGTGTATTAGAGACAGTGTGTATTCGAGACAGTGTGTATTAGAGACAGTGTGTATTAGAGACAGTGTGTATTAAAGACAGTGTGTATTAGAGACAGTGTGTATTAGAGACAGTGTGTATTAGAGACAGTGTGTATTAAAGACAGTGTGTATTAAAGACAGTGTGTATTAGAGACAGTGTGTATTAAAGACAATGTGTATAGAGACAGTGTGTATTAGAGACAGTGTGTATTAAAGACAGTGTGTATTAGAGACAGTGTGTATTAGAGACATTGTGTATTAGAGACAGTGTGTATAGAGACAGTGTGTATTAGAGACAGTGTGTATTAGAGACAGTGTGTATTAGAGACAGTGTGTATAGAGACAGTGTGTATTAGAGACAGTGCATTGCTGCACTTATGTGAATAAATAATAGTTTATCAGCATTCTAAGCTAAACGTTCTGATCAGTTGCATCAGCCTCATGTATCCGAGGCCTACTGGTTGGATGAGCCTCATGTATCCGAGGCCTACTGGTTGGATGAGCCTCATGTATCCGAGGCCTACTGGTTGGATGAACCTCATGTATCCGAGGCCTACTGGTTGGATGAACCTCATGTATCCGAGGCCTACTGGTTGGATGAACCTCATGTATCCGAGGCCTACTGGTTGGATGAGCCTCATGTATCCGAGGCCTACAGGTTGGATGAACCTCATGTATCCGAGGCCTACTGGTTGGATGAGCCTCATGTATCCGAGGCCTACTGGTTGGATGAACCTCATGTATCCGAGGCCTACTGGTTGGATGAATTTGGGATCTATCGTCCCACAACTGTCCCAGAGTCTGATTGGAACAGGCTGTTTCTTTCTCCACAAGCTGACCAATAGAATACGTAAACATTTCTACTATGGGGGATAGTAGCTTGACATAGGCTGGTGATTTGGCTGTTCGTTATTCGTCCTGTTGGCTGAGGAAAAGTAAAATGTGGACAGTTATTCTAACATCTTTAAAGGTGTGTATCGGAATTTGGTACGAAGGTCAACCCCCCGCCCCCCAAAAAAAAAAAACATTGTAAAGTGGTTATCCCACTGGCTATAAGGTGAATGCTCCAATTTGTAAGTCGCTCTGGATAAGAGCGTCTGCTAAATGACGTAAATGTAAATGTAAATATCGTTGCATCCTCAACTTGCATGTTCTGTTAATATGAATCACCATAATCTAAATGTGATTCGTCATTCTGAGCACTGTGGGTGTGGACACCCTAATCCGGTTACTCCCCCAATGCATATGGGTCAGGTACAGTTCTCAAATGTCCGGTAAATTAAAACGCTGAGGCGGCCACATTTTCTTTACGGAAACCCTTCCCAGGGTCCTAATTTTGTTGACTAGCTTGGAGAGGACAATGGTGTTGAATGCTGAGCTGTAGTCAAACAGAATTTCTCACATAGATGGGTGTGGGCAGTGTGTGAGTGCAATTGAGATTGAGTCTATGGATCTGTTGGGGTGGTATGCAAATTGGAGTGGGTTTAGAGTGTCTGGGATGATGGAGTTGATATGTGCCATAACCAGCCTTTCGAAGTACTTCATGATTACAGATGTGAGTTCTACAGGGCGGTAGTCGTTGTGGCATGAAGCCTTAAGAGTTCATGGCGGACAAGAACAACAAGTGAGGACAACACCTGGTTGTCATATTATTCCAGTGGGACCGAGTACAAACAAGAGAAACACTGCAGAGCAGCCATGAAAGGGACTGGAGGTGACCGATGCAACCATAGAATGACTTTGGATACAACACACACACGCAGTGAACACAGATAGAATCTTCTGCCCATTGCTTAGACTCAGAGCCCAGGGAAATGTATACGAGTCTTCTCTCAAACATTTGTCAACTCATTTTGAACCATCTCAGGTCAGCACAATGGCGTAGAAGCCTAATTTAAAACCATCGTCAACTTAAGCTCCCGAGTGGCGCAGCGGTCTAAGGCACTGCATCTCAGTGCTCGAGGCGTCACTACAGACCGAGTGGCGCAGCGGTCTAAGGCACTGCATCTCAGTGCTCGAGGCGTCACTACAGACCGAGTGGCGCAGCGGTCTAAGGCACTGCATCTCAGAGCTAGAGGCGTCACTACAGACCGAGTGGAGCAGCGGTCTAAGGCACTGCATCTCAGTGCTAGAGGCGTCACTACAGACCGAGTGGCGCAGCGGTCTAAGGCACTGCATCTCAGTGCTCGAGGCACCACTACAGACCGAGTGGCGCAGCGGTCTAAGGCACTGCATCTCAGTGCTCGAGGCGTCACTACAGACCCCCTGGTTCGATTCCAGGCTGTATCACAACCGGCCGTGATTGGAAGTCCCATAGGGCGGCGCACAATTGGCCCAGCGTGGTCCGGGTTTGGCCGGTGTAGGCCGTAATTGTAAATAAGAATTTGTTCTTAACTGACTTGCCTAGTTAAATAAAGGTTAAATAAATCAAATAAAAAGCAATTTGGAAGAACCCCTTGAAATAACAGGTTAGTGATATCCTGAGTGTCAACAGTGCCATCTAGCTGTGGAGCGGAGACAGCACAGCAGGATGGGGCCCCTACTAGACAGTCAGAGACAAAGCCCTGGGGCCCATAGTCCGGCCACACAGGTCCCAGGCTGAATGGGCCAAAGCATCTGTCCATAATAGGAATGCTTAACTCAGGGAAACAGGACTGGCAGCAGCTTTATCACAGGCAGTTAGGTTACCATACCAACCTATTACGAAATGTAAATTCAAGTGTAAAGATAGTAGGTCGTTACCTTTCCACCTATCCGGACCAGGGCCTGAAGTTTGGCGAGTTTCTCTTGGTTCATGGCTTTATCTGAAAAAAAGGAGGGTCAGCCAAAATGTACATGATTTAATTTACAACAAATGTCAACTAAAACGTAGGCCTACTAAATTCATGTAATCTGTTTCAGTGACTGGATCTATTATCTTACTACAGGTTTATCCTGAACCACTGTGGAACCTTTGAATTGACCTAGTTACAAATTAAGGAAGCGGTTGGGTAAACTGACAGTTGAGCTGGCTATATATCTATCTAGCTATTTAGTTAACTAGCTAGATAACAAGCAAGCTAGCTAACGTTAGCTAGTAATTACCACTAGCTAGCTAACGTTAAGTCCCTAGTTCCAACATTGACACTCAGCTAGCCATAAAATATGTAGCTTGCTATCTAGCTAGCCGTCAATTAGCAAGCAAACAGAAAGGTTCAGATATTCTTGGCGAGGTGGCTAGCTAACTATTAAGGTAAAAGTTACCGCATAAAGCCATAGCTAAGCTAACTAGCTAGGTAACCTAGCTAGCGAGCCAGAATAGTTAAACAACACAATGTGATGCTCAAAGCAAAACCGAAATAAACGGATACTGTTTTAGGGCTGTTATCTTTGTCTTACATTCCATAGTTCCAGTTGAATCATTTACCCGTGTAAAGACAGCGTCAATAGCTTGTTGGATTGATCCGTCCCACGGCAGAGCACCTCTACCCAGACAGGTCCCCAGCAGAACAGAACTGGACCACGGCAGAGCTTGTTGGATTGATCCGTCCCACGGCAGAGCACCTCTACCCAGACAGGTCCCCAGCAGAACAGAACTGGACCACGGCAGAGCACCTCTACCCAGACAGGTCCCCAGCAGAACAGAACTGGACCACGGCAGAGCTTGTTGGATTGATCCGTCCCACGGCAGAGCACCTCTACCCAGACAGGTCCCCAGCAGAACAGAACTGGACCACGGCAGAGCTTGTTGGATTGATCCGTCCCACGGCAGAGCACCTCTACCCAGACAGGTCCCCAGCAGAACAGAACTGGACCACGGCAGGATACACGCGGTTGGTGAAGAGTGGAAACGGACTTCCTCACCTCCAGGTGGCACTATTTCTTTCTGTGTCGTTTTGGTGTGTGATTGTCAGCGAAGGGTGTAATTGGCTGGTTGGTTGATTTTATTTATTAGCTAGAACATTTTAAAAACACATAAAGGCTGCATTTACACAGGCAGCCCAATTCTGATCCTTTTTATTTATTAATTGGTCTTTCGGTAGCGGTACCCCTTGTGTATAGCCTCGTTATTGTTATTTTTATTGTGTTACTATTTTTCCTTTAGTTTATTTAGCAAATTGTTCTCACTTACTTTTTAAAACTGCATTGTTGGTTAAGGGCTTGTAAGTAAGCATTTCACTGTAAGGTCTACACCTGTTGGATTCGGTGCATGTGACAAATAAAATGTGATTTGATTTGACCTGGGAGGACGGCAGGAAGGGACAGAAGAGAGGAGACTCTCGTTACTAGATTAAGTGTGGGACACAGCCGGTAGAATAAGACTTTAAACTTGATAGGAAAGCATCCAACAGGAAAGTGTGATTATTGCCAGGAAACAGAGACAGTGGAGCATGTATTAGTGTGGGCAGTATCAGAGGGAAAGAGAGAGGCTGAGATCTAGTATGAGGGAGAAGGGGATACAGGAATTGAGTTTAACGAGTATATTGAGTAGAGTAGTCATTAGATAAAATATATAATTAAATATTTGAGATTCTAAGAGAAACGAGGCTGGCAGGTAGGATTTCGTTTCTCCCTGGCTCTGGCCCACACTCCAGTACAGTAGGTGGCGGTAATGCACCATAACGTTGGATGCCAACCGCCGATAAACCTCACCGAAGAAGAAGAAGACACTCGTGATTGAAAGGGTCCATGCTGTGAATAAATGGAGATGCGGTCAACCGTGTCAACGTTTTTTATAGCATAAAAAAGTCACACATTATCAATCAATCAGTCAATTGTATTTATAAGGCCCTTTTTACATCAGCAGATGTCACAAAGTGCTATACAGAAACCCAGCCTAAAACCCCAAACAGCAAGCAATGCAGATGTAGAAGCACGGTGGCTAGGAAAAACTCCCTAGAAAGACAGGAACCTAAGAAGAAACCTAGAGAGGAACCAGGCTCTGAGGGGTGGCCAGTCCCCTTCTGGCTGTGCCAGGTAGAGATTATAAGAGTACATGGCCATTAAGGCCAGATCGTTCTTCAAGATGTTCAAACTGTCACGGATCCCCCGGTACTGCTGCTCATTCCGTTCATCAGTTCCGGAGGTCAACGTCACCGGCCTTCTAAGCGTCACTGACATGGTTCATTACCACCAACCCCGGACTGTCTTGTCTCATTACCACACCTGGTTCCCATTCCCCCTGATTAGTATGTGTATATATGTGCCCTCTGTTCCCCATTGTCTCTGTCGATTATTGTCCCCATGTCCGTTGGTCTCGTGAGTACCGTGTATTGTGCGCGTGTTATTACGGGTCTCGTCCCGTGTATGTATTTAGAGGTTTACACCTCCATCTTTTGTTTGGGTTACAGCCCTGTGTTATATATGTACGTGTTTGTTTTGGGCTTCGTCCCCGTTGTTTGTTATGACGTACCTGGTGTTGGGCGGAGAAATACAACCCTTAATACGTATTCCTGCGCCTGTCTTCCTGTCATTATACAACGTGACACAAACGTTCATAGATGACCGGCAGGGTCAAATAATAATCACGGTGGTTGTAGAGGGTGCAACAGGTCAGTACCTCAGGAGTAAAATCATAGTCCACACATCATGCAGCCTAGCCCACAGTTTGTATCACAACAAAAGTGGCCAAATTCATATGTATACTGTATTCTAGTTGAGTCCATCCTATTCATATGTATACTGTATTCTAGTCGAGGCCATCCTATTCATATGTATACTGTATTCTAGTCGAGGCCATCCTATTCATATGTATACTGTATTCTAGTCGAGGCCATCCTATTCATATGTATACTGTATTCTAGTCGAGGCCATCCTATTCATATGTATACTGTATTCTAGTCGAGGCCATCCTATTCATATGTATACTGTATTCTAGTCGAGTCCATCCTATTCATATGTATACTGTATTCTAGTCGAGGCCATCCTATTCAACTATCGCTGTACATACACTATTCTATCCACCTACTCTGCAGATACAGTGAGGGGGGGAAAAAGTATTTGATCCCCTGCTGATTTTGTACGTTTGCCCACTGACAAAGACATGATCAGTCTATAATTTTAATGGTAGGTTTATTTGAACAGTGAGAGACAGAATAACAACAACAAAAATCCAGAAAAAACGCATGTCAAAAATGTTAGAAATTGATTTTGCATTTTAATGAGGGAAATAAGTATTTGACCCCCTCTGCAAAACATGACTTAGTACTTGGTGGCAAAACCCTTGTTGACAATCACAGAGGTCAGACGTTTCTTGTAGTTGGCCACCTGGTTTGCACACATCTCAGGAGGGATTTGTCCCACTCCTCTTTGCAGATCTTCTCCAAGTCATTAAGGTTTCGAGGCTGATGTTTGGCAACTCGAACCTTCAGCTCCCTCCACAGATTTTCTATGGGATTAAGGTCTGGAGACTGGCTAGGCCACTCCAGGACCTTAATGTGCTTCTTCTTGAGCCACTCCTTTGTTGCCTTGGCCGTGTGTTTTGGGTCATTGTCATGCTGGAATACCCATCCACGACCCATTTTCAATGCCCTGGCTGAGGGAAGGAGGTTCTCATCCAAGATTTGACGGTACATGGCCCCGTCCATCGTCCCTTTGATGCGGTGAAGTTGTCCTGTCCCCTTAGCAGAAAACCACCCCCAAAGCATAATGTTTCCACCTCCATGTTTGATGGTGGGGATGGTGTTCTTGGGGTCATAGGCAGCATTCCTCCTCCTCCAAACATGGTGAGTTGAGTTGATGACAAAGAGCTCGATTTGGTCTGACCACAACACTTTCACCCAGTTCTCCTCTGAATCATTCAGATGTTCATTGGCAAACTTCAGACGGGCATGTATATGTGCTTTCTTGAGCAGGGGGACCTTGCGGGCACTGCAGGATTTCAGTCCTTCACAGGGTAGTGTGTTACCAATTGTTTTCTTGGTGACTATGGTCCCAGCTGCCTTGAGATCATTGACAAGATCCTCCCGTGTAGTTCTGGGCTGATTCCTCACCGTTCTCATGATCATTGCAACTCCACGAGGTGAGATCTTGCATGGAGCCCCAGGCCGAGGGAGATTGACAGTTCTTTTGCGTTTCTTCCATTTGCGAATAATCGCACCAACTGTTGTCACCTTTTCACCAAGCTTTTTGGCAATGGTCTTGTAGCCCATTCCAGCCTTGTGTAGGTCTACAATCTTGTCCCTGACATCATTGGAGAGCTCTTTGGTCTTGGCCATGGTGGAGAGTTTGGAATCTGATTGATTGATTGCTTCTGTGGACAGGTGTCTTTTATACAGGTAACTGTCATGAATCCCGCTTCCTGAGCCTGTTTCTGCCTGTTTTCTGTTCTGGAGTCTGTTTCCTGAGGTTCCTGAACGCACCCTGTCTGGTTGCCAGGCGACGAAGCTTGGCGGGAGATCTCTCTATTACCCGCATCTGCATCTCATCAGCTATCTGCACACCTGGTCCTGATCATCACCTCTCCACTTCATAATCTCTGACCTGACATCCACTCCCTGCCGGATCGTTAGCCATGAACAGTATGTTGTGTCAGTGTATCAGCCTCAAGTTTACTAGAGTTAGTTTTGTTGTTTTGTACTTTTTGCTTGCCGTGTACTCACCTCCGTTTACTCTGTCTTCAGTCATTCTCCCGGAACATTCACCCCACCCCTGCCTGGTCGTCGGTGGCTTCTGTGACATCATCGGATCTGCCTATTCACTCCCACCAACTCACCTCCGCTGCCCGCTCCGTCTCCTGGATTATTCTGCTCCCACCTTTTGAGTCTGTTAATAAATACTCACCTTCATTCTACTCACCTTGTCCTGGTCTGCTTCTGGGTTCTGCTTTAGAGAATCGTGACAGTAACAAACTGAGATTAGGAGCACTCCCTTTAAGAGTGTGCTCCTAATCTCAGCTCGTTACCTGTATAAAAGACACCTGGGAGCCAGAAATCTTTCTGATTGAGAGGGGGTCAAATACTTATTTCCCTCATTAAAATGCAAATCAATTTATAACATTTTTTTGTTGTTATTCTGTCTCTCACTGTTCAAATAAACCTACCATTAAAATTATAGATTGATCATTTCTTTGTCAGTGGGCAAACGTACAAAATCAGCAGGGGATCAAATACCTTTTTCCCTCACTGTATACTACATATTCCATCCACATACTGTCCATAATGTCTATACATCCATCACATATATGTATACACACACACACCGGACTCAGATACTGCTCGTTCTAATATTTATGTTTCTTAATTCCATTCTTTTACTTTTAGATTTGTGTGTATTGTTGTGAATTGTTAGATACTACTGCACTGTTGGAGCTAGGAACACAAGCATTTCGCTACACCCGCAATAACATCTGCTAAACATGTGTATGCGACCCATTAAAATTTGATTTGATTAGAAATAACTCCAAACGTAGCCTTCGCAAAAAAACAAAAGACAGTTCAATTCATGGCTGAGAGCGTATAGCGTATAGTAGCCCTAGGCTCTATCACATATGTTTCTTCTTTCTTTATAAACACATTAAATGCAATTTTACTACATTTTATGACTGGAGACATTAGCAGAATATTTTTTTTTACTCTGCTGACAAACAGATGAGGGGACATAAAAATAGAATATGACGTCCGTCTCAACTGGAGGAAATTATTGTCAAAAAAACAAACCGTTAAGTACCACTGAAACAACTACGATAAATGGTGAATACGCGCATATTGCCGATGCTCTACCCTGGTGCCCAATAAGATAGGCTATACTGTTGTTTGCTCAGTTAAATTGAGAATTTTGATAACTAAAAAACAGATTAGTATTTTCGTTGTCTTCTCTTTACAACGATAATTATTTGCTTTCATAACTATGTTTTCCTGCGATTGTATTTTTAAATATTTCAATATGCCTGGCTTGGCCTATCTACTTTTCACAGACTGTCGCAACTCAACAATAATCTGCCCAAATTGCTCGCTGCCTTTCCTTTCGACTGTAGGCAATAAGATTTAAAACAATCCACAACTTCTTTAAAAAAAAAAAAGCTAATAATCATCTGTGGCCAAATCATGCTTTAGTAGCCTTTTTTAAATTATTGTATTTCTGTATAGACAGGAGTCGCCTAATTAGGCTATATCATTTTGGCAATTTACTTTAAGAACAGCTTCCCTTAGCCTTGTGAATGCCCTGACTATGCTTACATATTAAAAATGTAACCACATGTAACCTCCATTTGTTATTCCAGTGCAGGCTATGGATGATGTTTTTTGTGGGTCATTCTAAATAAAAAATAATTCCACTCATAGGCTATATCTAAAGAACTGATTAAATTAAGAATAGTCTGATGGTTGAGAATATTATCAAGTGCTTGTCAATTTGGGAATGAGAGACTGATGAAGTGTGTACAGCCTGCGCAAAAAACAAAGCAGAGCTCATGCCTTTCATGCAACTTTTTTCAAGTCATCATTAGTCGCATCATGCAGCCACACAATGTATTAATGATCAAACATATAGCCCAACGTTTGTAGAACATCTACAGTGACAGAAATAACTCTAAATTAAGCATATAGAAGGACCTGCTTCTTAACTGCTCAACACAGAATAGCCGCATGTGCATACTCATGGAGAAAATGTATTTTCTATTTTAATTCGGCTATGTTAAATTGTATTTTTCATACTATAAAATAATGCCACGGAATTCTAAGCAAATCTTGTCTGCTAAATGAACTAGTGCAGCCCACAGCCATTGCCAGATCAGGGCCTAACGTAAGGACAATACAGAATATGCTATTCCGTTCTGAAATAGGTTGCATTTTCTTTAATCATGTTTCTTTAGACCTGTCTAAAATAAATAATGGATTTAGTGTGATGGTTTAGGCTATATTAAATGGATGTATTATACTTTTTTAAAATGTAGGTCTACAAGCCACTGCATCAGTGGCTTGTAGACCATGTGTGGAAGCCAGGAGATGCTAAAAATGTTTGTTAATTAACGGTCAATTACCATGAGACCGGCAGTTATTTGCATGACAATCACCGGCTGACAAAATGACCCCCCACAGCCCTAGTTCTGAGTCGGACTGGGGTCGACTCTGCTATCTTACTGTCTGCAACTACTATCTTCTAGTTTCTCTTTTCTTAGCAAGGTGTTGCTAAAATAATTTGTGTTAGCCGCTAATGCTAATCACTAGTTATCTGGCTAGCTAGCTTGCTAAATGTACTAAGAGTCAGAGAAAATGTAGCTAGCTAGCTAATACAGCCTGGTACCAGTGCTGGTGTATGTCTACATAAGCATGTTTGTGCAAAGGTATCTTATCAGAGAGGAATAGGCGAAGCATGAATATGTTGGCTGGCTAATTAGGGTCCCCTGGAAACACAGCCCAACACTTTGGTTCCAACCCTGTCAATAATTCCTCCCTGGTTTATTCATTCGTTGTCATGTCAACAATGTATTCAAAGTGCTGCCCACTATATTCCAACTATAGAAGTGGAATAATCATTATATTTCCATGATTCCAACAGTTCACCATTGAAATAGGCCTAGGTGTTTTGCTCATATCATGCTGCGTGGCACAGTGTGGAAATGATCATAAAAGTCCAGGAAATGCAGAAATTGATGAAAATTATTTTTAGTTTAGAGTTGGAATGAACAGTATAAATCCTTGTCATCTATCGCCCTCCAGGTTCCCTTGGAGAGTTCATCAATGAGCTTGACGCCTTGATAAGTTCCTTTCCTGAGGATGGCTCACCCTTCACAGTTTTGGGGGATTTCAACCTCCCTACGTCTACATTTGACTCATTTCTCTCTGCCTCCTTCTTTCCACTCCTCTCCTCTTTTGACCTCACCCTCTCACCGTCCCCCCCTACCCACAAGGCAGGCAATACGCTTGACTTCATCTTTACTAGATGTTGCTCTTCTACTAATCTCACTGCAACTCCCCTCCATGTCTCCGACCACTACTTTGTATCCTTTTCTCTCTCGCTCTCCTCCAACACTACTCACTCTGCCCCTACACAGATGGTAACGCGCCGCCGCAACCTTCGCTCTCTCTCTCCCACTACTCTCTCCTCTTCCATCCTATCATCTCTTCCCTCTGCTCAATCCTTCTCCCTCCAATCTCCTGATTCTGCCTCCTCAACCCTCCTCTCCTCCCTTTCTGCATCCTTTGACTCCCTGTGTCCCCTATCCTCCCGGCCGGCTCGGTCCTCCCCTCCAGCTCCGTGGCTTGATGACTCATTGCGAGCTCACAGAACAGAGCTCCGGGCAGCTGAGCGGAAATGGAAGAAAACTAAACTCCCTGCCGACCTGGCATCTTTTCACTCCCTCCTCTCTACATTTTCTTCATCTGTTTCTGCTGCTAAGGCCACTTTCTACCACTCTAAATTCCAAGCATCTGCCTCTAACCCTAGGAAGCTCTTTGCCACATTCTCCTCACTGCTGAATCCTCCCCCCCCACCCCCCCCCCCCCCTCCTCCCTCTCTGTGGATGACTTCGTCAACCACTTTGAAAAGAAGGTTGACGACATCCGATCCTCGTTTGTTATGTCTAATGACACTGCTGGTCCTGCTCACACTGCCCTACCCTATGCTTTGACTTCTTTCTCCCCTCTCTCTCCAGATAAAATCTTGCGACTAGTGACTGCAGGCCGCCCAACAACCTGCCCGCTTGACCCCATCCCCTCCTCTCTTCTCTAGACCATCTCCGGTGACCTTCTCCCCTACCTCACCTCGCTGATCAACTCATCCTTGACCGCTGGCTATGTCCCGTCCGTCTTCAAGAGAGCGAGAGTTGCTCCCCTTCTCAAAAAACCAACACTCGATCCCACTGATGTCAACAACTACAGACCAGTATCCCTTCTTTCTTTTCTTTCCAAAACTATTGAGCGTGCCGTCTTTAGCCAACTCTCTTGCTATCTCTCTCAGAATGACCTTCTTGATCCAAACCAGTCAGGTTTCAGGACTGGTCATTCAACTGAGACTGCTCTTCTCTGTGTCACGGAGGCTCTCCGCACTGCTAAAGCTAACTCTCTCTCCTCTGCTCTTGTCCTTCTAGACCTGTCTGCTGCCTTTGATACTGTGAACCATCAGATCCTCCTCTCCACCCTCTCCGAGCTGGGCATCTCCGGCGCGGCTCACTCCTGGATTGCGTCCTACCTGACCGGTCGCTCCTACCAAGTGGCGTGGCGAGAAGCTGTCTCCGCACCACGTGCTCTCACCACTGGTGTCCCCCAGGGCTCAGTTCTAGGCCCTCTCCTTTTCTCCCTATACACCAAGTCACTTGGCTCTGTCATATCCTCACATGGCCTCTCCTATCATTGCTACGCTGACGATACACAACTAATCTTCTCCTTTCCCCCTTCTGATAACCAGGTGGCGAATCGCATCTCTGCATGTCTGGCAGACATATCAGTATGGATGACGGATCACCACCTCAAGCTGAACCCTGGCAAGACGGAGCTGCTCTTCCTCCTGGGGAAGGACTGCCCGTTCCATGATCTCGCCATCACGGTTGACAACTCCGTTGTGTCCTCCTCCCAGAGTGCGAAGAGCCTTGGCGTGACCCTGGACAACACCCTGTCGTTCTCCGCTAACATGAAGGCAGTGACCCGATCCTGCAGGTTCATGCTCTACAACATTCGGAGAGTACGACCCTGCCTTACACAGGAAGCGGCACAGGTCCTAATCCAGGCACTTGTCATCTCCCGTCTGGATTACTGCAACTCGCTGTTGGCTGGGCTCCCTGCCTGTGCCATTAAACCCCTACAACTCATCCAGAATGCCGCAGCCCGTCTGGTGTTCAACCTTCCCAAGTTCTCTCACGTCACCCCCCTCCTCCGCACACTCCATTGGCTTCCAGTTGAAGCTCGCATCCGTTACAAGACCATGGTGCTTGCCTATGGAGCAGTGAGGGGAACGGCACCTCCGTACCTTCAGGCTCTGATCAGTCCCTACACCCAAACGAGGGCATTGCGTTCATCCACCTCTGGCCTGCTGGCTCCCCTTCCTCTGCGGAAGCATAGTTCCCGCTCAGCCCAGTCAAAACTGTTCGCTGCTCTGGCACCCCAATGGTGGAACAAGCTCCCTCACGACGCCAGGACAGCGGAGTCACTCACCACCTTCCGGAGACATTTGAAACCCCACCTCTTTAAGGAATACCTGGGATAGGATAAAGTAATCCTTCTACCCCACCCCCCCAAAAAAATAAAAAAATAAATAAAAATAAATAAATTGTAAAGTGGTTATCCCACTGGCTATAGGGTGAATGCACCAATTTGTAAGTCGCTCTGGATAAGAGCGTCTGCTAAATGACGTAAATGTAAATGTATAAATGGAGAAAGCCCCATTGAAATCACTTATAATAAACAACAGGAGTCGCTAGAGCTCGATGGGTGGGCCAAACCCTCCCCTCACGGGTCTCCCGGTCACGGCCGGCTGCGACACAGCCTGGGATCAAACCCAGGTCTGTAGTGATGCCTGTAGCGCTGCGATGCAGTGCCCTAGACCACTGCGCCACTCGGGAGGCCTCGTGATATGATATTTTGTCCATATCGCAAAGCCCTATGGTGGAGAGGAGATGCCTTCAGGACCCACATTGATCTTTAAGATGACAGTGGAATAGAGGTGGGGGAGAAGGCTGCAAGGTTCTATCCACTACCCTTCTACCTGAAGTGTTCACTCCACTCCCCTATGCTAACCCCAATCCAATGCTTTTAAATACACAAGGAGGAGTGAGAAAGTTGTTGTGGAAATTCTAACCAAAAGGAAGAGAGAGACTGTAGATTCCTCAAACAGCAACTTTATTAAAATATTTGCAAAAATGGAGCTCAATCACTCAATAGTGCAGAGTTAAGAGCCCAACGAACAGAGTTGGAGCTCAGCTTTTATAGAAAGTACCACCTCTTTGTCTTCGTGGCAGTTTAGCAGATGGGTGGAAACGGGGGCGGAACATAATGTGTAAAAGGCGATTGGTTTGTCTGTGCAGATTGAGATAGCCCGAGGTTGATGGCGCATGGGCTCAACCGTATAACTGCGTTATGTCACAGTTCACACTATTATGTGCTCCTTCCTGCAAGTTTCCATACAGCTGACTTCCTGCAGATAGTAAAACCACGGATGCTGCGGTCGCACCCAAACGGATCTTAGCTATACGCCCAGTCTTGTGACTAAGTCACACAAAGACAAGTTTGTATCAGTTTAGAAGAAAAAAAAACACGGGATAGCATGACTAATTTTGTAATTTTCCCCCCCACAAAATGCACACTTCAGGGGAGAAGTGTAGGTATTTGCAACACATTCAAGGGCATTCTACTGATGCTCCCTACCCCCTACCCCCTACCCCCTACCCTCTTAACCCTTAACCTGTCCATGATAAACCAATTCCGTCTAGTTTCAAATTTCGTTCCAGTACACCTCACAACCTGAAAGATCATACGGTAAAAGCAATAAGGCATGAGAACCGGGGATTATCGTGTGAAGAACTCCTGACTAAGGGGCTGTTCTTAGACTCAAGGCCAAGCCAAGGTTACCCCCTAGGGGAAACAGACCTTAAAAGGGTGTTATTCACGATTCTCATGCCTTATTGCTTTTATGAAATGGTTGCCAACATATTTAAAAAAAGATGAACGACATGTCGCTGGGCTGGAGAGGATAAACGACGTGTTGCTTGTTTTGTTTCCAAAAGGTATCGAAATTGTCAACAAAAGTTACACCCATTGAGCTGCAATAATCACGTAGCCAGTTGTGAAGAGCAAGAATCCTGCTAAAGCGTTCAATGCCACGATTCAGAGAGGGCACAGGGACATTTTTTTTTATTTTTTTTTATTTAACCTTTATTTAACCAGGTAAGCCAGTTGAGAACAAGTTCTCATTTACAACTGCGACCTGGCCAAGATAAAGCAAAGCAGTGCGATTAAAAACAACAACACAGAGTTACATATGGGGTAAAAAAACAAAGTAAAAAAATACAACAGAAAATATATATACAGTGTGTGCAAATGTAGCAAGTTATGGATGTAAGGCAATAAATAGGCTATAGTGCAAAATAATTACAATTAGTATTAACACTGGAATGCTAGATGTGCAAGAGATTATGTGCAAATAGAGATACTGGGGTGCAAAAGAGCAAAATAAATAACAATATAGGGATGAGGTAGTTGGGTGGGCTAATTTCAGATGGGCTGTGTACAGGTGCAGTGATCGGTAAGGTGCTCTGACAACTGATGCTTAAAGTTAGTGAGGGAGATAAGAGTCTCCAGCTTCAGAGATTTTTGCAATTCGTTCCAGTCATTGGCAGCAGAGAACTGGAAGGAATGGCGGCCAAAGGAGGTGTTGGCTTTGGGAATGACCAGTGAGATATACCTGCTGGAGCGCAGACTATGGGTGGGTGCTGCTATGGTGACCAATGAGCTAAGATAAGGCGGGGATTTGCCTAGCAGTGATTTATAGATGGCCTGGAGCCAGTGGGTTTGACGACGAACATGTAGTGAGGACCAGCCAACAAGAGCGTACAGGTCACAGTGGTGGGTAGTGTATGGGGCTTTGGAGACAAAACGGATGGCACTGTGATAGACTACATTCAATTTGCTGAGTAGAGTGTTGGAGGCTATTTTGTAAATGACATCGCCGAAGTCAAGGATCGGTAGGATAGTCAGTTTTACGAGGGCATGTTTGGCAGCATGAGTGAAGGAGGCTTTGTTGCGAAATAGGAAGCCGATTCTAGATTTAACTTTGGATTGGAGATTCTTAATGTGAGTCTGGAAGGAGAGTTTACAGTCTAACCAGACACCTAGGTATTTGTAGTTGTCCACATACTCTAGGTCAGACCCGTCGAGAGTGGTGATTCTAGTCGGGTGGGCGGGTGGGCGGGTGCCACCAGCGTTCGATTGAAGAGCATGCATTTAGTTTTACTAGTGTTTAAGAGCAGTTGGAGGCTACTGAAGGAGTGTTGTATTGCATTGAAGCTCGTTTGGAGGTTTGTTAACACAGTGTCCCATGATGTATACAAAATGGTGTCATCTGCGTAGAGGTGGATCTGAGAGTCACCAGCAGCAAGAGCGACATCATTGATATACACAGAGAAAAGAGTCGGCCCAAGAATTGAACCCTGTGGCACCCCCATAGAGACTGCCATAGGTCCAGACAACAGGCCCTCCGATTTGACACATTGAACTCTATCTGAGAAGTAGTTGGTGAACCAGGCGAGGCAGTCATTTGAGAAACCAAGGCTATTTAGTCTGCCAATAAGAATGCGGTGGTTGACAGAGTCGAAAGCCTTGGCCAGGTCGATGAAGACGGCTGCACAGTACTGTCTATTATCGATCGCGGCTATAATATCGTTTAGGACCTTGAGCGTGTCTGAAGTGCACCCATGACCAGCTCGGAAACCGGATTGCATAGCGGAGAAGGTACGGTGGGATTCGAAATGGTCGGTGATCTGTTTGTTAACTTGGCTTTCAAATATTTTCGAAAGGCAGGGCAGGATGGATATAGGTCTGTAACAGTTTGGATCTAGAGTGTCACCCCCTTTGAAGAGGGGGATGACCGCGGCAGCTTTCCAATCTCTGGGGATCTCAGACGTTACGAAAGAGAGGTTGAACAGGCTAGTAATAGGGGTTGCGACAATTTCAGCGGCTAGTTTTAGAAAGAAAGGGTCCAGATTGTCTAGCCCAGCTGATTTGTAGGGGTCCAGATTTTGCAGCTCTTTCAGAACATCAGCTGTCTGAATTTGTGTGAAGGAGAAGCGGGGGGGGCATGGGCAAGTTGCAGCGGAGGGTGCAGAGTTGGTGGCCGGGGTAGTGGTAGCCAGGTGGAAAGCATGGCCAGCCGTAGCAAAATGCTTGTTGAAATTCTCGATTATTGTAGATTTATCAGTGGTGATAGTGTTTCCTAGCCTCAGTGCAGTGGGCAGCTGGGAGGAAGTGCTCTTATTCTCCATGGACTTTACAGTGTCCCAAAACTTTTTGGAGTTAGTGCTACAGGATGCAAATTTCTGTTTGAAAAAGTTAGCCTTTGCTTTCCTGACTGCTTGTGTATATTGGTTCCTAACTTCCCTGAAAAGTTGCATATCGCGGGGTCTATTTGATGCTAATGCAGTACACCACAGGATGTTTTTGTGCTGGTCAAGGGCAGTCAAGTCTGAGGAGAACCAGGGGCTATATCTGTTCTTAGTTCTGTATTTTTTGAATGGGGCATGTTTATTTAAGATTGAGAGGAAATTACTTTTAAAGAACAACCAGGCATCCTCTACTGACGGAATGAGATCTATATCCATCCAGGATACCTGGGCCAGGTCAATTAGGAAGGCCTGTTCGCTAAAGTGTTTTAGGAAGCGTTTGACAGTGATGAGGGATAAGGCAGTGATCGCTGAGATCCTGGTTGAAGACAGCGGAGGTGTATTTAGAAGGTAAGTTAGTCAGGATGATATCTATGAGGGTACCCATGTTTACGGATTTAGGGTTGTACCTGGTAGGTTCGTTGATAATTTGTGTGAGATTGAGGGCATCTAGTTTGGATTGTAGGATGGCCGGGGTGTTAAGCATATCCCAATTTAGGTCACCAAGCAGTACGAACTCTGAGGATAAATGGGGGGCAATCAATTCACATATGGTGTCCAGGGCACAGCTGGGGGCTGAGGGGGGTCTGTAGCAAGCGGCAACAGTGAGAGACTTATTTCTGGAAAGGTGGATTCTTAGAAGTAGAAGCTCAAACTGTTTGGGCACAGACCTGGATAGTATGATAGAGCTCTGCAGGCTATCTCTACAGTAGATTGCAACTCCACCCCCTTTGGCAGTTCTATCTAGATGGAAAATGTTATAGTTGGGGATGGAAATTTCAGAATTTTTGGTGGCCTTCCTAAGCCAGGATTCAGACACTGCTAGAACATCAGGGTTGGCGGAGTGTGCTAACGCAGTGAATAACTCAAACTTAGGAAGTAGACTTCTGATATTTACGTGCAAGAAACCAAGACTTTTGCGATTACAGAAGTCAGCAAATGATAGCGCCTGGGGAGTAGGAGTGATACTGAGGGCTGCAGGGCCTGGGTTAGCCTCTACATCACCAGAGGAACAGAGGAGGACTAGAATAAGGATACGGCTAAAGGCTTTAAGAACTGGTCTTCTAGTGCGTTGGGTACATAGAATAAAGGGGGCAGATTTCCAGGCGTTGTAGAAAAGATTCAGGGCATTATGGACAGACAAGGATATGGAAGGATATGAGTACAGTGGAGGTAAACCTAAGCGTTGGGTAACAATGAAAGAGATAGCATCACTGGAGGCACCGATTGAGTCGGTCTCCGCGTGTATGGGGGGTGGGACAAAGGAGCTATCTAAGGCAGGTTTAGCTGGGCTGGGGGATCTACAGTGAAATAGTACAATTAGAAATAACCGAAACAACAATAAGCTAACCATATTGACAAGGGAGAGAGGCATAAAGCAATCACAGGTGTAATTTGAGAGAGCTAAGACAACAGCTGGTAATGACGACACAGTTTGGGCTGAGACTAAACATAAACAGGATGCAGTACCGTAAAAAGGAACAGTCCAGCAGACATCAGCTGTATAGCTGAGTTATCATAAGGTCCGGTGAACAGCAATAGGATAGTTCGGATGTAGTTCGGGGGCTGCTAAAGCACTAGCGAGCAAGAGGCCACGGCTAGCGTGTGCTAGCGGGCCGGGGCTAGCAGATGGAATCTTTGTGGTCGACGTTGTAACGGGAAGCCTGTTGTAACCACATCAGACGATTTCGTCGGCAGACCAGTCGTGTAGGATCGGTGGGGCTCCGTGTCAACACTAGGTGGTCCCGTCCGGTTGACAGAGAGGTAGATAGCCGGGAGATGGAAGATGGGCCTAGCTCAGGATGATTAGCCAGACCACAACGTCCATTTTGTTGCAGCTAGCTGGTAGCGATGAATCCGGAGTTAAAGGTCCAATGTTCTGGGTGAAATACCGCTAACTGTGGCTAATAGCAAGTAGCTAGTTAGCTGGCTAGCTAGTTTCAACTGGAGATTCTAGATAAAAGGTAAGTCAATAATAGAATCCGTTCCACATTGAGTGAGGCGGGTTGAAGGAAAGTATATTTTGTAGAAGGATGAAAAGTCTGATAGGAAAATGTTGTTGGAGAGGATAAACGACATGTTGCTGGAGAGGATAAACGACATGTTGGAGAGGATAAATGACATGTTGGAGAGGATAAATGACATGTTGGAGAGGATAAACGACATGTTGGAGAGGATAAATGACATGTTGGAGAGGATAAATGACATGTTGGAGAGGATAAACGACATGTTGCTGGAGAGGATAAACGACATGTTGGAGAGGATAAACGACATGTTGTTGGAGAGGATAAATGACATGTTGGAGAGGATAAACGACATGTTGGAGAGGATAAACGACATGTTGCTGGAGAGGATAAACGACATGTTGGAGAGGATAAATGACATGTTGTTGGAGAGGATAAACGACATGTTGTTGGAGAGGATAAACGACATGTTGTTGGAGAGGATAAACGACATGTTGGAGAGGATAAAGGACATGTTGGAGAGGATAAACGACATGTTGGAGAGGATAAACGACATGTTGGAGAGGATAAATGACATGTTGTTGGAGAGGATAAACGACATGTTGGAGAGGATAAATGACATGTTGTTGGAGAGGATAAATGAGATGTTGTTGGAGAGGATAAATGACATGTTGTTGGAGAGGATAAACGACATGTTGGAGAGGATAAACGACATGTTGTTGGAGAGGATAAACGACATGTTGGAGAGGATAAATGACATGTTGGAGAGGATAAATGACATGTTGGAGAGGATAAACGACATGTTGTTGGAGAGGATAAACGACATGTTGGAGAGGATAAATGACATGTTGGAGAGGATAAACGACATGTTGGAGAGGATAAACGACATGTTGTTGGAGAGGATAAACGACATGTTGGAGAGGATAAATGACATGTTGGAGAGGATAAACGACATGTTGGAGAGGATAAATGACATGTTGGAGAGGATAAACGACATGTTGGAGAGGATAAACGACATGTTGGAGAGGATAAATGACATGTTGGAGAGGATAAACGACATGTTGCTGGAGAGGATAAACGACATGTTGGAGAGGATAAACGACATGTTGGAGAGGATAAATGACATGTTGGAGAGGATAAACGACATGTTGTTGGAGAGGATAAACGACATGTTGGAGAGGATAAACGACATGTTGTTGGAGAGGATAAACGACATGTTGGAGAGGATAAACGACATGTTGGAGAGGATAAACGACATGTTGGAGAGGATAAACGACATGTTGCTGGAGAGGATAAACGACATGTTGCTGGAGAGGATAAACGACATGTTGCTGGAGAGGATAAACGACATGTTGCTGGAGAGGATAAACGACATGTTGTTGGAGAGGATAAACGACATGTTGCTGGAGAGGATAAACGACATGTTGGAGAGGATAAACGACATGTTGCTGGAGAGGATAAACGACATGTTGGAGAGGATAAACGACATGTTGCTGGAGAGGATAAACGACATGTTGCTGGAGAGGATAAACGACATGTTGGAGAGGATAAACGACATGTTGTTGGAGAGGATAAACGACATGTTGGAGAGGATAAATGACATGTTGGAGAGGATAAACGACATGTTGAGGATAAACGACATGTTGGAGAGGATAAATGACATGTTGGAGAGGATAAATGACATGTTGGAGAGGATAAATGACATGTTGGAGAGGATAAATGACATGTTGGAGAGGATAAACGACATGTTGGAGAGGATAAACGACATGTTGCTGGAGAGGATAAATGACATGTTGGAGAGGATAAACGACATATTGGAGAGGATAAACGACATGTTGTTGGAGAGGATAAACGACATGTTGGAGAGGATAAATGACATGTTGTTGGAGATTATAAATGAGATGTTGTTGGAGAGGATAAATGACATGTTGTTGGAGAGGATAAACGACATGTTGGAGAGGATAAACGACATGTTGTTGGAGAGGATAAACGACATGTTGGAGAGGATAAATGACATGTTGGAGAGGATAAATGACATGTTGGAGAGGATAAACGACATGTTGGAGAGGATAAACGACATGTTGGAGAGGATAAACGACATGTTGGAGAGGATAAACGACATGTTGCTGGAGAGGATAAACGACATGTTGCTGGAGAGGATAAACGACATGTTGCTGGAGAGGATAAACGACATGTTGCTGGAGAGGATAAACGACATGTTGTTGGAGAGGATAAACAACATGTTGCTGGAGAGGATAAACGACATGTTGCTGGAGAGGATAAACGACATGTTGGAGAGGATAAACGACATGTTGTTGGAGAGGATAAACGACATGTTGGAGAGGATAAATGACATGTTGGAGAGGATAAACGACATGTTGAGGATAAACGACATGTTGGAGAGGATAAATGACATGTTGGAGAGGATAAATGACATGTTGGAGAGGATAAATGACATGTTGGAGAGGATAAATGACATGTTGGAGAGGATAAACGACATGTTGGAGAGGATAAACGACATGTTGCTGGAGAGGATAAACGACATGTTGCTGGAGAGGATAAATGACATGTTGGAGAGGATAAACGACATATTGGAGAGGATAAACGACATGTTGTTGGAGAGGATAAACAACATGTTGGAGAGGATAAATGACATGTTGTTGGAGAGGATAAATGAGATGTTGTTGGAGAGGATAAATGACATGTTGTTGGAGAGGATAAACGACATGTTGGAGAGGATAAACGACATGTTGGAGAGGATAAACGACATGTTGGAGAGGATAAATGACATGTTGGAGAGGATAAACGACATGTTGTTGGAGAGGATAAACGACATGTTGGAGAGGATAAACGACATGTTGGAGAGGATAAATGACATGTTGGAGAGGATAAACGACATGTTGGAGAGGATAAACGACATGTTGTTGGAGAGGATAAACGACATGTTGTTGGAGAGGATAAATGACATGTTGGAGAGGATAAACGACATGTTGGAGAGGATAAACGACATGTTGGAGAGGATAAACGACATGTTGGAGAGGATAAATGACATGTTGGAGAGGATAAACGACATGTTGCTGGAGAGGATAAACGACATGTTGGAGAGGATAAACGACATGTTGGAGAGGATAAACAACATGTTGGAGAGGATAAACGACATGTTGGAGAGGATAAACGACATGTTGGAGAGGATAAACGACATGTTGCTGGAGAGGATAAACGACATGTTGCTGGAGAGGATAAACGACATGTTGGAGAGGATAAACGACATGTTGGAGAGGATAAACGACATGTTGGAGAGGATAAATGACATGTTGGAGAGGATAAACGACATGTTGCTGGAGAGGATAAACGACATGTTGGAGAGGATAAACAACATGTTGCTGGAGAGGATAAACGACATGTTGCTGGAGAGGATAAACGACATGTTGGAGAGGATAAATGACATGTTGGAGAGGATAAACGACATGTTGGAGAGGATAAACAACATGTTGCTGGAGAGGATAAACGACATGTTGCTGGAGAGGATAAACGACATGTTGCTGGAGAGGATAAACGACATGTTGGAGAGGATAAATGACACGTTGGAGAGGATAAACGACATGTTGGAGAGGATAAATGACATGTTGGAGAGGATAAATGACATGTTGGAGAGGATAAACGACATGTTGGAGAGGATAAATGACATGTTGGAGAGGATAAACGACATGTTGGAGAGGATAAACGACATGTTGTTGGAGAGGATAAATGACATGTTGGAGAGGATAAACAACATGTTGCTGGAGAGGATAAACGACATGTTGGAGAGGATAAATGACATGTTGGAGAGGATAAATGACATGTTGGAGAGGATAAACGACATGTTGGAGAGGATAAACGACATGTTGGAGAGGATAAATGACATGTTGGAGAGGATAAACGACATGTTGGAGAGGATAAACGACATGTTGGAGAGGATAAATGACATGTTGGAGAGGATAAACGACATGTTGCTGGAGAGGATAAACGACATGTTGTTGGAGAGGATAAACGACATGTTGTTGGAGAGGATAAACGACATGTTGTTGGAGAGGATAAACGACATGTTGGAGAGGATAAACGACATGTTGCTGGAGAGGATAAATGACATGTTGGAGAGGATAAACGACATGTTGGAGAGGATAAATGACATGTTGGAGAGGATAAATGACATGTTGCTGGAGAGGATAAACGACATGTTGGAGAGGATAAACGACATGTTGGAGAGGATAAACGACATGTTGCTGGAGAGGATAAATGACATGTTGGAGAGGATAAATGACATGTTGGAGAGGATAAATGACATATTGGAGAGGATAAACGACATGTTGGAGAGGATAAATGACATGTTGGAGAGGATAAACGACATGTTGGAGAGGATAAATGACATGTTGGAGAGGATAAATGACATGTTGTTGGAGAGGATAAATGACATGTTGGAGAGGATAAACGACATGTTGTTGGAGAGGATAAACAACATGTTGTTGGAGAGGATAAACGACATGTTGGAGAGGATAAATGACATGTTGGAGAGGATAAACGACATGTTGTTGGAGAGGATAAACGACATGTTGTTGGAGAGGATAAACGACATGTTGCTGGAGAGGATAAACAACATGTTGTTGGAGAGGATAAACGACATGTTGTTGGAGAGGATAAACAACATGTTGTTGGAGAGGATAAACGACATGTTGTTGGAGAGGATAAACAACATGTTGTTGGAGAGGATAAATTACATGTTGGAGAGGATAAATGACATGTTGGAGAGGATAAACGACATGTTGTTGGAGAGGATAAACGACATGTTGCTGGAGAGGATAAATGACATGTTGGAGAGGATAAACGACATGTTGTTGGAGAGGATAAACGACATGTTGCTGGAGAGGATAAACGACATGTTGGAGAGGATAAACGACATGTTGGAGAGGATAAATGACATGTTGGAGAGGATAAACGACATGTTGGAGAGGATAAATGACATGTTGGAGAGGATAAACGACATGTTGGAGAGGATAAACGACATGTTGGAGAGGATAAATGACATGTTGGAGAGGATAAACGACATGTTGCTGGAGAGGATAAACGACATGTTGGAGAGGATAAACGACATGTTGGAGAGGATAAACGACATGTTGGAGAGGATAAACGACATGTTGGAGAGGATAAACGACATGTTGGAGAGGATAAACGACATGTTGTTGGAGAGGATAAATGACATGTTGTTGGAGAGGATAAATGACATGTTGTTGGAGAGGATAAATGACATGTTGTTGGAGAGGATAAATGACATGTTGTTGGAGAGGATAAATGACATGTTGCTGGAGAGGATAAACGACATGTTGGAGAGGATAAACGACATGCTGGAGAGGATAAACGACATGTTGGAGAGGATAAATGACATGTTGGAGAGGATAAATGACATGTTGGAGAGGATAAACGACATGTTGGAGAGGATAAATGACATGTTGTTGGAGAGGATAAATGACATGTTGGAGAGGATAAACGACATGTTGGAGAGGATAAATGACATGTTGTTGGAGAGGATAAACGACAGCACGTAAACGCAGAATTAGTCATGCGCAAGTGCAGGAGCAATGACTGGCTATTCAGCGATTTGTAATTTTATTACAATTCTATAGCATGTCCTGTTCCTGTTCAATCTCCTGCAGTCTTCTGTAGCTCAGTTGGTAGAGCATGGTGCTTGTAATGTCAGGGTAGTGGGTTTGATTCCCGGGCCCACTCATACATATAAAATGTATGCATGCATAACTATAAGCCCCTGGATAAAAGTGTCTGCTAAACGGCATGTACACATGGATTCCTTTGTAGTTAAAGTGAATGAATAATAATGCAACACTCAGCTATGAACTAGTATTTTTATTTGAATCTAACAAACATAGTAGTGATTGATCCCTTATGTATTGTCAGAAAACACAATGAAGCTGTTGTGTTCAGTAGAAAACCCTTCTCTTCTCTGAAACAACACAATACAAATACTACAGTAAGAATTACTATTCAAATTCAGTGTGTTGATTTCAATTCAATCTACAGTAGTTTCTTTCAACAGTGTAAGACATTTTTAATTGCGATTGACCACAACAGTGACACCCTGATAGCCTTTCAAGATGGCTGCCAAATTCCAAAAGAGAATTCCGCTTGCTGGTGGAGCCAGGTCTTGAGATTGTATAAAACAATTTCCAGTTTAAAATATCAAAATAAAATTTTTTATAAAAAAAAACACTAAAAAAACTAAATAAATAGTGTTTATCTATTATAGTTAAATTACATCCTAAGCAGCCTATACAAAAAAATCCACTAAAAGTGAATGTTAGTTGAAAGTGTGCTTTCACCTCTCCATAGCTAGAATAAAATAGATTTGTTCTGATAAGGAACTGCTGGTGTTAAATCAATCAGTTTCTAATGTCCCTCACATGTGTCCCAAATGGCACCCTTTTCCCTATGTAGTGCACTACTTTAGACCAGAGAATGGCACCCTATTCCCTATGTAGTGCACTGCTTTAGACCAGAGAATGGCACCCTATTCCCTATATAGTGCACTGCTTTAGACCAGAGAATGGCACCCTATTCCCTATATAGTGCACTGCTTTAGACCAGAGAATGGCACCCTATTCCCTATATAGTGCACTACTTTAGACCAGAGAATGGCACCCTATTCCCTATGTAGTGCACTGCTTTAGACCAGAGAATGGCACCCTATTCCCTATATAGTGCACTGCTTTAGACCAGAGAATGGCACCCTATTCCCTATATAGTGCACTGCTTTAGACCAGAGAATGGCACCCTATTCCCTATATAGTGCACTGCTTTAGACCAGAGAATGGCACCCTATTCCCTATATAGTGCACTACTTTAGACCAGAGAATGGCACCCTATTCCCTATGTAGTGCACTGCTTTAGACCAGAGAATGGCACCCTATTCCCTATATAGTGCACTGCTTTAGACCAGAGAATGGCACCCTTTTCCCTATATAGTGCACTGCTTTAGACCAGAGAATGGCACCCTATTCCCTATATAGTGCACTGCTTTTGACCAGACCCCCTATGCTAGTGCACTATATAGGGAATAGGGTGCCATATCAGTCTTATGGTCCAAAGCCAAGGCTTGTTTTGAAGAAATAACATCCTCAATACTGTAGAATAACAGCATTAGCGATGGAGTAGAGCGTGGTGGGAGGTGTCTTTAACAGAAGTATTGCTATATAATAGATCACTGTAATTACATTGCTGCTGTTCAAACTCCACAGCAACATTTCAAGAACAATGATAAAGAGCCCTGATATTCAGTACCCAATGTGATCGTCATGTCAGTTCACCACAGTCATTAAAGAGAAGTGCTATAGCGGTGATTCAGACATCAGAACCCTTTTGTAACCTGTGGAAAAAGGACATAGAGTTTGCATCCCAAATGGCACCCTATTCCCTATATAGTGCACTACTTTTGATCAGAGCCCCTATTGTAGTGCACTATATAGGGAATAGGGTGCCATTTGGGATGCATTCAGAGAACTAGGTTGAGTGGGACATGACTTCAGTGATGCTGTCTTTGAGGGTGTGTATATAAAGGGTGCAACACTGTTACCCCTACAAATCAGAGCCATTTAAAAAAACAAAACCCACCCTCCCCTCTTTCTCTACTGGCTGGATGGAGCTGTGGAACTCTTTCTCTATTGGCTGGATGGAGCTGTGGAACTCTTTCTCTATTGGCTGTATGGAGCTGTGGAACTCTTTCTCTATTGGCTGGATGGAGCTGTGGAACTCTTTCTCTATTGGCTGGATGGAGCTGTGGAACTCTTTCTCTATTGGCTGGATGGAGCTGTGGAACTCTTTCTCTATTGGCTGGATGGAGCTGTGGAACTCTTTCTCTATTGGCTGGATGGAGCTGTGGAACTCTTTCTCTACTGGCTGGATGGAGCTGTGGAACTCTTTCTCTACTGGCTGGATGGAGCTGTGGAACTCTTTCTCTACTGGCTGGATGGAGCTGTGGAACTCTTTCTCTATTGGCTGGATGGAGCTGTGGAACTCTTTCTCTACTGGCTGGATGGAGCTGTGGAACTCTTTCTCTATTGGCTGGATGGAGCTGTGGAACTCTTTCTCTACTGGCTGGATGGAGCTGTGGAACTCTTTCTCTACTGGCTGGATGGAGCTGTGGAACTCAGGGGGATTGGTAGCCTGGTCCCAGTCTGTTTGTGCTGTCTTGCCAACTGTAAACAGATCTGGGACCAGGCTAGGGAATCTGGGGAAAGTTAAAACGTTAAAAGCTTCCCTGTTTGGCGTCTCCGATAGCGCCCCAGACGTCGAACACAAACTCGTCAGGAAAGGCGAAGTCTCCGAGAGCCTCGTCCAGAGCCATGGCGAACTCATCAGGGTTCTTCTTGTCCCGACCCACCTCCACCATGGTCGCCGCTAGAGAGAGGGGAGGAGAGAGGAGTGAGAAGAGAGGGGGGAGAGAGGAGAGAGGAGGGGGGAGAGGGAGGAGAGAGAAGAGAGGGGAGAGAGAGGATAGAGGAGAGATGAGAGGGGGGAGAGAGGGGAGGAGAGAGGGAGGAGAGAGGGGGGGAGAGAGGGGAGGAGAGGGGTGAGAAAGGAGAGGGGGGAGACAGGAGAGAGTGGGGGAGAGAGAGGAGAGGAGAGGAGAGGAGAGGAGAGGAGAGGAGAGGAGAGGAGAGGAGAGGAGAGGAGAGGAGAGGAGAGGAGAGGAGAGGAGAGGAGAGTGAGGGTTAGTTAAACTAATCAGGGTTCTTCTTGTTCCGACCCACCTCCACCATGGTCGCCGCTAGAGAGAGGAGAGGGTTAGCTAGCTGGAGGAGCTTTCACAGATTAGTACAACTCTCTCAGTGGTTGAAATGTTGCTGTTGAATGTTCCTAGACAGTTACTGGGGACATTTTGTTAGTCCCCACGAGGTCAAATGCTATTTCTAGGGGGTTTAGGGTTAAGGTTAGAATTACGTTAAGGGTTAGGGTTAGGGTTAAGGTAAGGGTTAAGGTAAGGGTTAGGTTTAGGGGTTAGGGAAAATAGGATTTTGAATGGGACTGAACTGTGTCCCCACAAGGTTAGCTGTACAAGACTGTGTGTGTGTGTGTGTGTGTGTGTGTGTGATTGCGTGTGTGTGTGTGTGTGTGTGTGATTGCGTGCGCGTGTGTACTCACCCAGTTCTGTATCTCTGATACCCATGTAAGTCTCCAGCAGGTCATCCACCTTCTTCACTGCTCTCTCCTCAAACGCTGTTGGCTGGAACATACAAGACAGTCCACACTCCTCTCTGAGTAACAGATAATACACTGTCTAGTAACAGATAATACACTGTCTAGTAACAGATAATACACTGTCTAGTAACAGATAATACACTGTCTAGTAACAGATAATACACTGTCTAGTAACAGATAATACACTGTCTACTAACAGATAATACACTGTCTACTAACAGATAATACACTGTCTACTAACAGATAATACACTGTCTAGTAACAGATAATACACTGTCTAGTAACAGATAATACACTGTCTAGTAACAGATAATACACTGTCTAATAACAGATAATACACTGTCTACTAACAGATAATACACTGTCTACTAACAGATAATACACTGTCTAGTAACAGATAATACACTGTCTAGTAACAGATAATACACTGTCTAGTAACAGATAATACACTGTCTAGTAACAGATAATACACTGTCTAGTAACAGATAATACACTGTCTAGTAACAGATAATACACTGTCTAATAACAGATAATACACTGTCTAATAACAGATAATACACTGTCTAGTAACAGATAATACACTGTCTAGTAACAGATAATACACTGTCTAATAACAGATAATACACTGTCTAATAACAGATAATACACTGTCTACTAACAGATAATACACTGTCTAGTAACAGATAATACACTGTCTAGTAACAGATAATACACTGTCTAGTAACAGATAATACACTGTCTAGTAACAGATAATACACTGTCTAGTAACAGATAATACACTGTCTAGTAACAGATAATACACTGTCTAGTAACAGATAATACACTGTCTAATAACAGATAATACACTGTCTAGTAACAGATAATACACTGTCTAGTAACAGATAATACACTGTCTAGTAACAGATAATACACTGTACAGTAACAGATAATACACTGTCTAATAACAGATAATACACTGTCTAGTAACAGATAATACACTGTCTAGTAACAGATAATACACTGTCTAGTAACAGATAATACACTGTCTAGTAACAGATAATACACTGTCTAGTAACAGATAATACACTGTCTAGTAACAGATAATACACTGTCTAGTAACAGATAATACACTGTCTAGTAACAGATAATACACTGTCTAATAACAGATAATACACTGTCTAATAACAGATAATACACTGTCTAGTAACAGATAATACACTGTCTAGTAACAGATAATACACTGTCTAGTAACAGATAATACACTGTCTAATAACAGATAATACACTGTCTAATAACAGATAATACACTGTCTACTAACAGATAATACACTGTCTAGTAACAGATAATACACTGTCTAGTAACAGATAATACACTGTCTAGTAACAGATAATACACTGTCTAGTAACAGATAATACACTGTCTAGTAACAGATAATACACTGTCTAGTAACAGATAATACACTGTCTAGTAACAGATAATACACTGTCTAATAACAGATAATACACTGTCTAGTAACAGATAATACACTGTCTAGTAACAGATAATACACTGTCTAGTAACAGATAATACACTGTCTAGTAACAGATAATACACTGTCTAGTAACAGATAATACACTGTCTAGTAACAGATAATACACTGTCTAGTAACAGATAATACACTGTCTAGTAACAGATAATACACTGTCTAGTAACAGATAATACACTGTACAGTAACAGGTAGCTTAGTGGTTAAGAGCGTTGTGCCAGTAACCGAAAGGTCGCTGGTTCTAATCCCCGAGCTGACTAGGTGAAAAATCTGTCGATGTGCCCTTGAGCAAGGCACTTAGCCCTAATTGCTCCTGTAAGTCGCTCTGGATAAGAGCGTCTGCTAAATTACTAGAAAAAAACACACAAAAAACAGATAATACACTGTACAGTACACACTCCTATCTGAGTAATAGTGGAGCCATGATGATAATGATGAATATGATAATAATAATAAATAATATAATATGCCATTTAGCAGACGCTTTTATCCAAAGCGACTTACAGTCATGTGTGCATACATTTTTGTGTATGGGTGGTCCCGGGGATCGAACCCACTACCCTGGCGTTACAAGCGCCGTGCTCTACCAGCTGAGCTACAGAGGACCACAATGATGATGACATCATTTTATCCAAACCAACTGTCCAGACCAACATCACTGGGAACCTCCTATTACCATGAATGAATATTAATGCTCCACATGAACTCCCTATTCCATGGGTGGTATTGGGAGGGGTGTAAGGAGGCATGAAGGCGCTCACCCCTTCCTCTACGGTAGCAGGGCCCCTGGAGCGCAGTCTCAGAGTCCCTCTCTCTGTCCCCATCTTATTGTCACTGGCCGGTTTGGCTGCCTTTGACCTCGGCTCCAGCGTCTCTGTTCAGCACAAAATACACCACAAGTAAACGGTTCAGAAGTAATGCTATAAATGTAGCTGATGCATCTCTGACGTACACATGGGTTATACCAGTGGGCTGTAATATATGTGACAAAACATCAAGATCTGTCACGCCCTGACCTGTAGAGACTGTTATTCTCTAGCTAGTTTGGTCAGGGTGTGAAAAGCTATGTTTTTGTAGTTCTTTGTTTGGCCCGGGTGTGGTTCCCAATCAGAGGCGGCTGTCGCTCGTTGTCTCTGATTGGGGATCATACTTAGGCAGCCAGTTTTCCTGCCTGGGTTGTGGGATCTTGTTTGGCTTGTTAGTGTATAGCCTTCCGACGTCACGTTTCGTTGCCTTTTGTTGTTCTGTCAGTGTTTATTCCGGTTTAATAAACATGTTTGCATACCACGCTGCACCTTGGTCTGACCCGTCTCTCAACGATCGTGACAAGATCACATCAAGCGCTGTAGCTAGTTTGGACTACAATTAGTTGTGTTAGTGCTGGGCTAGAACAAAAGCCTGCACACCCTACATCTCCTTATAGAGTTGCCCAGAACCTACACTCGTCCCATGCTAAACCAATGTAAAAACGAGACATCATGGCCTTCAGAATGTACCTTATATACCTACAAATGTTTCTGGGGTAGAACAAAAGCCTGCACACCCTACAGCTCCCTACAGAGTTGGAGACCTCTGCCCTCGTCCCATGCCCTCACAGTTGGAGACCTCTGCCCTCGTCCCATGCCCTCGCAGTTGGAGACCTCCGCCCTCGTCCCATGCCCTCACAGTTGGAGACCTCTGCCCTCGTCCCATGCCCTCGCAGTTGGAGACCTCTGCCCTCGTCCCATGCCCTCACAGTTGGAGACCTCTGCCCTCGTCCCATGCCCTCGCAGAAGGCCTTAATCTCTACAGATGTTAAAGCCTGCTCCAGTCCCCAGCTGTCCACTCACCGAAGGCCTTCCTGGGCTCCACCAGTTTGAGGGTGAACGTCTGGTCTTCAGGAAGCTCCTTCAGCAGGCGAGCCACCTCGTAGTGACGTGTTCCCACAATGCTCTTCCCGTTGATGCACTCTATGTGGTCTCCTACAGAGATCACCTTCACATTGTCCACCACACTGCCCTCCTTGATACGCTGTTGGGGGATGGGGACGGGGGGGGAGACGGACGGGGGACGGGGGACAGGGACGGGGGACGGGGGGAGGAGAGAGAGAGATGGGGAGAGAGAGAGAGAGAGAGAGAGAGAGAGAGAGAGAGAGAGAGAGAGAGAGAGAGAGAGAGAGAGAGAGAGAGAGAGAAACAGAGAGAGAGAGAGAGATGGGGAGAGAGAGAGAGATGGAGAGAGAGAGAGAGAGAGAGAGAGAGAGAGAGAGAGAGAGAGAGAGAGAGAGAGAGAGAGAGACAGAGAGACGGGGAGAGAGAGAGAGCTCATAAACCAAATGTTGACATTATCACAACTTGTTGCCTTCTTTGATTTCGGACAAAAACTAACTTCTGAAATAAGTTTTAAGTTCTAACTACAATCGGTTACACCAAATGAATGATGTTACAGAATATTGTATGATTCCCATTACAGAGGTAAAGAAACACCTATCCTAAAACAGATTTGTAAAAAAACAGGCTTCAAGAAACGTCCTTTAAAGGAGAAGTTGAAAGGCTTCTCTTTCATAATGAGAGGCTTCAAAGAGTTTAAATAGAACAAAAAGAACAGATATTTGCAATGCAGATTTCTCTCCTAATTTAGGAGCATCTGTTCTGTGCTGGGTGGGTTTTGGTTGCTGTGTGAATATTAATGATCCATTTAATACAGGCTGATTCTGCTGAGGCTGACTAAAATCAAATCTAATTTTATTGGTCACATACACATATTTAGCAGATGTTATTGTGGATGTAGCAAAATGCTTGTGTTCCTAGCTCCAACAGTGCAGTAGTATCTAACAATACACAACAATACACACACATCTAAAAGTAAAAGAATGGAAATAAGAAATATATAAATATTAGGACGAGCAATGTCGGAGTGGCATTGACTAAAATACAGTAGAATACGGTGTATACATATGAAATGAGAAAAGCAGTGTGTTAACATTATTAAAGTGGCCAGTGTTCCATTATTAAAGTGGCCAGTGATTCCAAGTCTATGTATATAGGGCAGCAGCCTCTAAGGTGCAGGGTTGAGTAACCGGGTGGTAGCCGGCTAGTGATGGCTATTTAACAGTCCGATGGCCTTGAGATAGAAGCTGTTTTTCAGTCTCTCGGTCCCAGCTTTGATGCACCTGTACTGACCTCGCCTTCTGGATGATATCGGGGTAAACAGGCAGTGGCTCAGGTGGTTGATATCCTTGATTATCTTTTTGGCCTTCCTGTGACATCGGGTGCTGTAGGTAATGATGAGCTTGGAGGGTACTATGGTGTTGAATGCTGAGCTATAGTCAATGAACAGCATTCTTACATACAGTGGGGCAAAAAAGTATTTAGTCAGCCACCAATTGTGCAAGTTCTCCCACTTAAAAAGATGAGAGAGGCCTGTAATTTTCATCATAGGTACACGTCAACTATGACAGACAAATTGAGAAAAAAAAATCCAGAAAATCCCATTGTAGGATTTTTAATGAATTTATTTGCAAATTATGGTGGAAAATAAGTATTTGGTCACCTACAAACAAGCAAGATTTCTGGCTCTCACAGACCTGTAACTTCTTCTTTAAGAGGCTCCTCTGTCCTCCACTCGTTACCTGTATTAATGGCACCTGTTTGAACTTGTTATCAGTATAAAAGACACCTGTCCACAACCTCAAACAGTCACACTCCAAACTTCACAATGGCCAAGACCAAAGAGCTGTCAAAGGACACCAAAAACAAAATTGTAGACCTGCACCAGGCTGGGAAGACTGAATCTGCAACAGGTAAGCAGCTTGGTTTGAAGAAATCAACTGTGGGAGCAATTATTAGGAAATGGAAGACATACAAGACCACTGATAATCTCCCTCGATCTGGGGCTCCATGCAAGATCTCACCCCGTCGGGTCAAAATGATCACAAGAACGGTGAGCAAAAATCCCAGAACCACACGGGGGGACCTAGTGAATGACCTGCTGAGAGCTGGGACCAAAGTAACAAAGCCTACCATCAGTAACACACTACGCCTCCAGGGACTCAAATCCTGCAGTGCGAGACGTGTCCCCCTGCTTAAGCCAGTACATGTCCAGGCCCGTCTGAAGTGCATTTGGATGATCCAGAAGAGGATTGGGAGAATGTCATATGGTCAGATGAAACCAAAATATAACTTTTTTGGTAAAAACTCAACTCGTCATGTTTGGAGGACAAAGAATGCTGAGTTGCATCCAAAGAACACCATACCTACTGTGAAGCATGGGGTTGGAAACATCATGCTTTGGGGCTGTTTTTCTGCAAAGGGACCAGGACGACTGATCCGTGTAAAGGAAAGAATGAATGGGGCCATGTATCGTGAGATTTTGAGTGAAACCCTCCTTCCATCAGCAAGGGCATTGAAGATGAAACGTGGCTGGGTCTTTCAGCATGACAATGATCCCAAACACACCGCCCGGGCAACGAAGGAGTGGCTTCGTAAGAAGCATTTCAAGGTCCTGGAGTGGCCTAGCCAGTCTCCAGATCTCAACCCCATAGAAAATATTTGGAGGGAGTTGAAAGTCTGTGTTGCCCAGCGACAGCCCCAAAACATCACTGCTCTAGAGGAGATCTGCATGGAGGAATGGGCCAAAATACCAGCAACAGTGTGTGAAAACCTTGTGAAGACTTACAGAAAACGTTTGACCTGTGTCATTGCCAACAAAGGGTATATAACAAAGTATTGAGAAACTTTTGTTATTGACCAAATACTTATTTTCCACCATCATTTGCAAATAAATTCATTAAAAATCCTACAATGTGATTTTCTGGAATTTTTTTTCTATTTTTGTCTGTCATAGTTGACGTGTACCTATGATGAAAATTACAGGCCTCTCTCATCTTTTTAAGTGGGAGAACTTGCACAATTGGTGGCTGACTAAATACTTTTTTTCCCCACTGTAGGTATTCCTCTTGTCCAGATGGGATAGGGCAGTGTGCAGTGTGATGGCGATTGCATCATATGTGGATTTATTGGGGCGGTATGCAAATTGAAGTGGGTCTAGGGTGACAGGTAAGGTAGAGGTGATATGATCCTGAACTAGTCTCTCAAAGCACTTCATGATGACAGAGGTGAGTGCTACGGGGCAATAGTCATTTAGTTCAGTTACCTTTGCTTTCTTGGGTACGGTAACAATGGTGGACATCTTCAAGCAAGTGGGGACAGCAGACTGGGACAGGGAGAGGATTAACACGCTTAAATGTCTTACTCAAGTCGGCCACGGAGAAGGAGAGCCCACAGTCCTTGGTAGCGGGCCGCGTCGGTGGCACTGTGTTATCCTCAAAGCGGGGTGAAGAAGGTGTTTAGCTTGTCTGGTAGCAAGATGCCGGTGTCTGAGACGTGGCTGGTTTTCCCTTTTGTAGTCCGTGATTGTCTGGAGTCCCTGCCACATACGTCTGGTGTCTGAGCCGTTGAATTGTGAGAGGGAGGTTCTCACTCACTAAACCCTAAACCCTTATGAACGACCGGCTCCCGGCGTACCACTTCACAATATCCACTATTACCATGGGCCCTGGTCAAATGTAGTGCCCTACATTGGGAATAGGGTGCCATTTGGGAATAGGGTGCCATTTGGAAATAGGGTGCCATTTGGGAATAGGGTGCCATTTGGAAATAGGGTGCCATTTGGAAATAGGGTGCCATTTGGAAATAGGGTGCCATTTGGGACTCAGCCGTTGTCTTTTCAAATACCCCCAAGCAGATTTGTGTCCCCTGGGGTGTCTGTCTGATGTGGGGTGTCTGTCTGATGTGGGGTGTCTGTCTGATGTGGGGTGTCTGTCTGATGTGGGGTGTCTGTCTGATGTGGGGTGTCTGTCTGATGTGGGGTGTCTGTCTGATGTGGGGTGTCTGTCTGATGTGGGGTGTCTGTCTGATCTGTCCATTTGTAAACGCTGATTAATCAAAACCCTTATCAAGCACTAAGTAAATCACTGGTGTAATGCGCTGAAGATGCCATGATGACATGACGCTTGACGAACACAAGGTGGTGTCTTGGAGCAATCGGTTTGACTCTCTCTATACAAGACGTTGGTGGAAAACTCTGACCAAAGCACCAGCCTTAAGGATCGGTTTGACTCTCTCTATACAAGACGTTGGTGGAAAACTGACCAAAGCACCAGCCTTCTCTCTATACAAGACGTTGGTGGAAAACTGACCAAAGCACCAGCCTTAAGGATCGGTTTGACTCTCTCTATACAAGACGTTGGTGGAAAACGGACCAAAGCACCAGCCTTAAGGATCGGTTTGACTCTCTCTATACAAGACGTTGGTGGAAAACGGACCAAAGCACCAGCCTTAAGCAGTACTAAACCAGCATCTCTTCAATAGTTGTGGAAACACAAACGCTTGCATTCCTATGTTGTCGATCACAGCCCAACATAATAGTTGTAATACATGATTGACTACTGACCCCTGATCATAAAAGTGACCTGTGTTTCTAAACGTTCAATGCAGCCGTTTTTATCTCAATATCAAATCATTTCTGGGTAACAATATAGAACCTTACTGTGATTGTTTTACATTAAAATGGTCAAAAATAAACAAAAATAGCTTCTTAGCAAAGAGCAATTTCTCAAGCAAGAATATTGCTAGGACTGTCTGGGAGTGGTCTGAGTTGGGAGGGGAAAGCTGAAAACGACCTGTTATTGGCAGAGAGGTTTGGAACTGTCTTTCTTATTGGTCCAATAACGATTTTGGTCCATTAACAAAACTCCATCCCACCAAAACAGGCAGAAATTTCAGGCGGTCTTTTCAAACAGCTCTTACATTAAAAATGCATGATAATAATTTTCACCATTTCACAGTATTATACTGAAGAAAAATATTAAAGCAACATGTTTCATGAGCTGAAATAAAAGATCCCAGAAATTTTCCAAATGCACAAACAGCTTATTTCTCTAAAATGTTGAGCACAAATTTGGAAATATACAGTACATAAAACACAGGAAAATCATGCTTTTGTCTGCACTGGGCCTTTAATGATTCAACCATTGTATATATGAGTTAAAATTCAATCAATTGATTGATTTCATTGATTCATTCGATCTATTCGATTGATTGAGTGATTGATTGATTATTGGTAGACAATAGATAGACAGACAGACAGACGGACGGACGGTCGATCATATAAACAGATAGATTAACTCCTACATACCTTGATGAAGGCGTATCCAGCCCCGTTGTCTGTGATGGTGAGGCCCAGGGCGTCCTCTGATTTAAACACCTCCACCTCCTTCTTAATCGCTTTAATGTGGGCGAATATAAAGTCCTCCAGGCCGATCTGACCACCAAGCAGCTTCTCCATGTCGATCTTATGGGTGTTCAACGTACAGAACAGGATCTGGGGAGGGAGGGAGAGACAGACATATTAATGAACAGGATCTGGGGAGGGAGTGAGAGACAGACATATTAATGAACAGGATCTGGGGAGGGAGTGAGAGACAGACATATTAATGAACAGGATCTGGGGAGGGAGTGAGAGACGGACATATTGATGAACAGGATCTGGGGAGGGAGGGAGAGACAGACATATTAATGTTGAGATGTATTGATGAGATAAACTTCATATTAAATATTGATGAAACATCTCAGTTCTGAGAACACAACATACAATGAACAAAGATATAAATGCAACAATTTCAAAGATTTTACTGAGTTACAGTTCATATAAGGAAATCTGTCAATTGAAATAAATAAATTAGGCCCTAATCTATGGATTTCACATGACTGGGAATACAGATATGCATCTGTTGGTCACAGATACCTTTAAAAAACGGTTGGGGCGTGGATCAGGAAACCAGTCAGTATCTGGTGTGATCACCATTTGCCTCATGCAGCGCGACACATCTCCTTCGCATAGAGTTGATCAGGCTGTTGATTATGGCCTGTGGAACGTTGTCCCACTCCTCTTCAATGGCTGCGCGAAGTTGATGGATATTGGCGGGAACTGGAACACGCTGTCGTACACATCGACCCAGAGCATCTCAAACATGCTCAATGGGTGACGTTTCATGGAAGAACTGGGACATTTCCAGCCTCCAGGAATTGTGTACAGATCCTTGTGACATGGGGCTGTGCATTATCATGCTGAAACATGAGGGGATAGCAGCGGATGAATGGCATGACAATGGGCCTCAGGATCTCATAACTGTATCTCTGTGCATTCAAATTGCCATTGATAAAATTGAATAGTGTTCGTTGTTCACAGCTTATGCCTGCCCATACCATAACCCCACCGCCACCATGGGGCACTCTGTTCACAACGTTGACATCAGCAAACCGCTCCCCCATACATGCTGTCTGCCATCTGCCCGGTACAGTTGAAACCTGGATTGATCCGTGAAGAGCACACTTCTCCAGCGTGCCAGTGGCCATCGAAGGTGAGCATTAGTCCACTGAGGCCAAACTACAGTCAGGTCAAGACCCTGGTGAGGACGACGAGCTTCCCTGAGACAGTTTCTGACAGTTTGTGCAGAAATTCTTCGGTTGTGTAAACCCACAGTTTGATCAGCTGTCCGGATGGCTGGTCTCAGACGATCCCGCTGGTGAAGAAGCCGGATGGGGAGGTCCTGGGCTGGCGTGATGTCAACATGCTAACAGAGGTGAGACAAGTGTGATGTCAACATGCTAACAGAGGTAAGACAAGTGTGATGTCAACATGCTAACAGAGGTAAGACAAGTGTGATGTCAACAGTGGGAGGGTGTGTGACACAAGGCTAATAACACACTTGTGACAGTCCAAAGGGCTGACCTCTGCACATTTACATTTAAGTCATTTAGCAGACGCTCTTATCCAGAGCGACTTACAAATTGGTGCATTCACCTTATGATAGCCAGTGGGACAACCACTTTACAATATATATATTATTTTTTTGGGGGGGTGGGGTAAGGGGGGGGTAGAAGGATTACTTTATCCTATCCCAGGTATTCCTTAAAGAGGTAGGGTTTCAAGTGTCTCCGCAAGGTGGTGAGTGACTCCGCTGTCCTGGCATCGTGAGGGAGCTTGTTCCACCATTGGGGTGCCAGAGCAGCGAAGAGTTTTGACTGGGTTTGAGCGGGAACTGTGCTTCCGCAGAGGAAGGGGGCCAGCAGGCCAGAGGTGGATGAACGCAATGCCCTCGTTTGGGTGTAGGGACTGATCAGAGCCTGAAGGTATGGAGGTGCCGTTCCCCTCACAGCTCCGTAGGCAAGCACCATGGTCTTGTAGCAGATGCAAGCTTCAACTGGAAGCCAGTGGAGTGTGCGGAGGAGCGGGGTGACGTGAGAGAACTTGGGAAGGTTGAACACCAGACGGGCTGCGGCGTTCTGGATGAGTTGTAGGGGTTTAATGGCACCTCAGCTTGATTTTCCCACTATCTTATCAACAATCCATAGAGAATGGTCGACACCAGGCTATGGTTCCTCTATTTCAGAGGTAACATATATTTGGTAGACACCAGGCTATGGTTCCTCTATTTCAGAGGTAACATATATTTGGTAGACACCACGCATCAGACCAACAAATATCTTCTACATCATCCACATGAGTAACAGCAAAAAAAATTGTATGATCTCTTATACATTATTTTAGGCCCAGCTTTTGGAACTTTGGCTTTCCTGGATATAGCCACTATATTGTGATCACTGCATCCAATGGGTACGGATACAGCTTTAGAACAAAGTTCTACAGTATTAGTAAAAACGTGATGGATACATGTGGATGATCTTGTTCCTGTAGTGTTTGTAAACACCCTGGTAGGTTGATTAATAACCTGAACCAGATTACAGGCACTGGTTACAGTGAGAAGCTTCCTCTTGAGCGGACAGCTTGATGAAAACCAGTCAATATTCCGGTCTCCAAGAAAGTAGACCTCTCTGTTTACATCACATACACTATCAAGCATTTCACACATATTATTTAGATACTGACTGTTCACACTCGGTGGCCTATAGCAACACCCCAAAAGAAAAGTATTTAGATGTGGCAAGTGAACCTGCAACCACAACACTTTTATAACACTTGACATAAGATATTCTCTAAGCATTACAGGGATATGGCTCTGAATATATACAGCAACACCTCCCCCATAAGCATTTCTGTCTCTTCTATAGATGTTATATTCTTGTATTGCTACTGCTGTATCATCAAATGAATTATCCAAGTGAGTCTCAGAAATGGCTAATATATGAATGTTATCTGATGTTAGCAAGTTATTGATTTCATGAACCTTATTTCTAAGGCTACATATATTAATATGAGCTATTTTCAGCCCTTTCCTGGGTAGCTTATCAGAGATAGACATAACACTGAAAAGAGCAATTAAAGCAAGAAACAAATATACATTCAGCAGTCCATTAATCAGTTGGTGTGTGTGTGTGTGTGTGTGTGTGTGTGTGTGTGTGTGTGTGTGTGTGTGTGTGTGTGTGTGTGTGTGTGTGCTGTGGGGTTGAAGCTACGAACACATAGGCTTGGCTCTCTCATCCCTTCCAGGCTTCTGGGAGGGAGGGTGGACAATGAGCCTGTCATAGCGGATGTAAGCGATGTCCCCACGCGCTCTGGCTGCTTTCAACAGATGTTAATTGTGAGAGATTGATGCCTACCTGTTCCAATGTAGCAGGCCATTACCCTCCTACACACGGTTACCAAGGCTGTCAATGAAATAAGGGCCTTCACACTTTCTCTCCCTCTGACTCTTTCATGTCTCTCCCTCTCTTCTCTTCCTTTCTCTAGCTCTTCTCTCCCTCACAGGATGTTCTCTGCCTCCTTTCCTTACAAACACACACACACACCTCATCTTTACCGCCCTGACTCACAAGGACACATCCACCTCCTCCTCTCCTCCCATATCCCTCCTCTCCTGCCATATCCCTCCTCTCCTCCCATATCCCTCCTCTCCTCCCTCCACCTCCCTCCTCTCCTCCCATATCCCTCCTCTCCTCTCTCCACCTCCCTCCTCTCCTCCCATATCCCTCCTCTCCTCCCATATCCCTCCTCTCCTCCCATATCCCTCCTCTCCTCCCTCCACCTCCCTTCTCTCCTCCCATATCCCTCCTCTCCTCCCATATCCCTCCTCTCCTCCCATATCCCTCCTCTCCTCCCTCCACCTCCCTCCTCCTGCCATCTCCCACAGGCTAGAACTGAGGGAGTTAGAACACAGGGAGTTAGAACACAGGGAGTTAGAACACAGGGAGTTAGAACTGAGGGAGTTAGAACACAGGGAGTTAGAACACAGGGAGTTAGAACACAGGGAGTTAGAACACAGGGAGTTAGAACACATGGAGTTAGAACACAGGGAGTTAGAACACAGGGAGTTAGAACACAGGGAGTTAGAACACAGGGAGTTAGAACACAGGGAGTTAGAACACAGGGAGTTAGAACACAGGGAGTTAGAACACAGGGAGTTAGAACTGAGGGAGTTAGAACACATGGAGTTAGAACACAGGGAGTTAGAACACAGGGAGTTAGAACACAGGGAGTTAGAACACAGGGAGTTAGAACACAGGGAGTTAGAACACAGGGAGTTAGAACACAGGGAGTTAGAACACATGGAGTTAGAACACAGGGAGTTAGAACTGAGGGAGTTAGAACACAGGGAGTTAGAACACAGGGAGTTAGAACACAGGGAGTTAGAACACAGGGAGTTAGAACACATGGAGTTAGAACACAGGGAGTTAGAACACATGGAGTTAGAACACATGGAGTTAGAACACAGGGAGTTAGAACACAGGGAGTTAGAACACAGGGAGTTAGAACACAGGGAGTTAGAACACAGGGAGTTAGAACACAGGGAGTTAGAACACAGGGAGTTAGAACACAGGGAGTTAGAACTGAGGGAGTTAGAACACAGGGAGTTAGAACACAGGGAGTTAGAACTGAGGGAGTTAGAACTGAGGGAGTTAGAACACAGGGAGTTAGAACTGAGGGAGTTAGAACACAGGGAGTTAGAACACAGGGAGTTAGAACTGAGGGAGTTAGAACTGAGGGAGTTAGAACACAGGGAGTTAGAACACATGGAGTTAGAACACAGGGAGTTAGAACACAGGGAGTTAGAACACATGGAGTTAGAACTGAGGGAGTTAGAACACAGGGAGTTAGAACACAGGGAGTTAGAACACATGGAGTTAGAACACAGGGAGTTAGAACACAGGGAGTTAGAACACAGGGAGTTAGAACACAGGGAGTTAGAACACAGGGAGTTAGAACACAGGGAGTTAGAACTGAGGGAGTTAGAACACATGGAGTTAGAACACAGGAAGTCAGAACACAGGGAGTTAGAACACAGGGAGTTAGAACTGAGGGAGTTAGAACACATGGAGTTAGAACACAGGGAGTTAGAACTGAGGGAGTTAGAACACAGGGAGTTAGAACTGAGAGAGTTAGAACACAGGGAGTTAGAACTGAGGGAGTTAGAACACAGGGAGCTAGAACACATGGAGTTAGAACACAGGGAGCTAGAACACAGGGAGTTAGAACACAGGGAGTTAGAACACAGGGAGTTAGAACACAGGGAGTTAGAACTGAGAGAGTTAGAACACAGGGAGTTAGAACTGAGGGAGTTAGAACACAGGGAGCTAGAACACATGGAGTTAGAACACAGGGAGCTAGAACACATGGAGTTAGAACACAGGGAGTTAGAACACAGGGAGTTACAACACAGGGAGTTACAACACAGGGAGTTAGAACTGAGGGAGTTAGAACACATGGAGTTAGAACACAGGGAGTTAGAACACAGGGAGTTAGAACACAGGGAGTTAGAACACATGGAGTTAGAACACAGGGAGTTAGAACACAGGGAGCTAGAACACAGGGAGTTAGAACTGAGGGAGTTAGAACACATGGAGTTAGAACACATGGAGTTAGAACACAGGGAGTTAGAACTGAGGGAGTTAGAACTGAGGGAGTTAGAACACAGGGAGTTAGAACACAGGGAGTTAGAACACAGGGAGTTAGAACACAGGGAGTTAGAACACAGGGAGTTAGAACTGAGGGAGTTAGAACACAGGGAGTTAGAACACAGGGAGTTAGAACTGAGGGAGTTAGAACACAGGGAGTTAGAACACAGGGAGTTAGAACACAGGGAGTTAGAACTGAGGGAGTTAGAACACAGGGAGTTAGAACACAGGGAGTTAGAACACAGGGAGTTAGAACACAGGGAGTTAGAACTGTGGGAGTTAGAACACATGGAGTTAGAACACAGGGAGTTAGAACACAGGGAGTTAGAACTGAGGGAGTTAGAACACATGGAGTTAGAACACAGGGAGTTAGAACACATGGAGTTAGAACACAGGGAGTTAGAACACAGGGAGTTAGAACTGAGGGAGTTAGAACACATGGAGTTAGAACACAGGGAGTTAGAACACAGGGAGTTAGAACACAGGGAGTTAGAACACAGGGAGTTAGAACTGAGGGAGTTAGAACACATGGAGTTAGAACACAGGGAGTTAGAACACAGGGAGTTAGAACACAGGGAGTTAGAACACAGGGAGTTAGAACACATGGAGTTAGAACTGAGGGAGTTAGAACACAGGGAGTTAGAACACATGGAGTTAGAACACATGGAGTTAGAACACAGGGAGTTAGAACACAGGGAGCTAGAACACATGGAGTTAGAACACATGGAGTTAGAACACAGGGAGTTAGAACACAGGGAGTTAGAACACAGGGAGTTAGAACTGAGGGAGTTAGAACACAGGGAGTTAGAACACATGGAGTTAGAACACAGGAAGTCAGAACACAGGGAGTTAGAACACAGGGAGTTAGAACTGAGGGAGTTAGAACACAGGAAGTCAGAACACAGGGAGTTAGAACACAGGGAGTTAGAACTGAGGGAGTTAGAACACATGGAGTTAGAACACAGGGAGTTAGAACACAGGGAGTTAGAACACATGGAGTTAGAACTGAGGGAATTAGAACACATGGAGTTAGAACACAGGGAGTTAGAACACATGGAGTTAGAACACAGGGAGTTAGAACACATGGAGTTAGAACACAGGGAGTTAGAACACAGGGAGTTAGAACACAGGGAGTTAGAACACAGGGAGTTAGAACACAGGGAGTTAGAACACAGGGAGTTAGAACACAGGGAGTTAGAACACAGGGAGCTAGAACACATGGAGTTAGAACACATGGAGTTAGAACACAGGGAGTTAGAACTGAGGGAGTTAGAACTGAGGGAGTTAGAACACAGGGAGTTAGAACACAGGGAGTTAGAACACAGGGAGTTAGAACACAGGGAGTTAGAACACAGGGAGTTAGAACTGAGGGAGTTAGAACACAGGGAGTTAGAACACAGGGAGTTAGAACTGAGGGAGTTAGAACACAGGGAGTTAGAACACAGGGAGTTAGAACACAGGGAGTTAGAACACAGGGAGTTAGAACACAGGGAGTTAGAACACAGGGAGTTAGAACACATGGAGTTAGAACACAGGGAGTTAGAACACATGGAGTTAGAACACAGGGAGTTAGAACACATGGAGTTAGAACACATGGAGTTAGAACACAGGGAGTTAGAACACAGGGAGCTAGAACACATGGAGTTAGAACACATGGAGTTAGAACACAGGGAGTTAGAACTGAGGGAGTTAGAACTGAGGGAGTTAGAACACAGGGAGTTAGAACACAGGGAGTTAGAACACAGGGAGTTAGAACACAGGGAGTTAGAACTGAGGGAGTTAGAACACAGGGAGTTAGAACACATGGAGTTAGAACTGAGGGAGTTAGAACACAGGGAGTTAGAACACATGGAGTTAGAACACATGGAGTTAGAATACAGGGAGTTAGAACTGAGGGAGTTAGAACACAGGGAGTTAGAACACAGGGAGTTAGAACACAGGGAGTTAGAACACATGGAGTTAGAATACATGGAGTTAGAACTGAGGGAGTTAGAACACAGGGAGTTAGAACACAGGGAGTTAGAACACAGGGAGTTAGAACACAGGGAGTTAGAACTGAGGGAGTTAGAACTGAGGGAGTTAGAACACAGGGAGTTAGAACACAAGTAGTTAGAACACAGGGAGTTAGAACACAGGGAGTTAGAACACAGGGAGTTAGAACACATGGAGTTAGAAGACAGGGAGTTAGAACACATGGAGTTAGAACACAGGGAGTTAGAACACAGGGAGTTAGAACACAGGGAGTTAGAACACAGGGAGTTAGAACACATGGAGTTAGAACACAGGGAGTTAGAACACAGGAAGTCAGAACACAGGGAGTTAGAACACAGGGAGTTAGAACACATGGAGTTAGAACTGAGGGAGTTAGAACACATGGAGTTAGAACACAGGGAGTTAGAACACATGGAGTTAGAACACAGGGAGTTAGAACTGAGGGAGTTAGAACACTGGGAGTTAGAACACAGGAAGTCAGAACACAGGGAGTTAGAACACATGGAGTTAGAACACATGGAGTTAGAACACAGGGAGTTAGAACTGAGGGAGTTAGAACACAGGGAGTTAGAACACAGGGAGTTAGAACACAGGGAGTTAGAACTGAGGGAGTTAGAACTGAGGGAGTTAGAACACAGGGAGTTAGAACACAGGGAGTTAGAACTGAGGGAGTTAGAACACAGGGAGTTAGAACACAGGGAGTTAGAACTGAGGGAGTTAGAACACATGGAGTTAGAACACAGGGAGTTAGAACACAGGGACTTAGAACACAGGGAGTTAGAACTGAGGGAGTTAGAACACAGGGAGTTAGAACACATGGAGTTAGAACACAGGGAGTTAGAACACAGGGAGTTAGAACACAGGGAGTTAGAACACAGGGACTTAGAACACAGGGAGTTAGAACACAGGGAGTTAGAACACAGGGACTTAGAACACAGGGAGTTAGAACACAGGGAGTTAGAACACAGGGAGTTAGAACTGAGAGAGTTAGAACACAGGGAGTTAGAACACAGGGAGTTAGAACTGAGGGAGTTAGAACACAGGGAGTTAGAACACATGGAGTTAGAACACAGGGAGTTAGAACACAGGGAGTTAGAACACAGGGAGTTAGAACACAGGGACTTAGAACACAGGGAGTTAGAACACATGGAGTTAGAACACAGGGAGTTAGAACACAGGGAGTTAGAACACAGGGACTTAGAACACAGGGAGTTAGAACACAGGGAGTTAGAACACAGGGACTTAGAACACAGGGAGTTAGAACACAGGGAGTTAGAACACAGGGAGTTAGAACTGAGAGAGTTAGAACACAGGGAGTTAGAACACAGGGAGTTAGAACTGAGGGAGTTAGAACACAGGGAGTTAGAACACATGGAGTTAGAACACAGGGAGTTAGAACACAGGGAGTTAGAACACATGGAGTTAGAACACAGGGAGTTAGAACACAGGGAGTTAGAACACAGGGAGTTAGAACACAGGGAGTTAGAACACAGGGACTTAGAACACAGGGAGTTAGAACACATGGAGTTAGAACACAGGGAGTTAGAACACAGGGAGTTAGAACACAGGGAGTTAGAACTGTGGGAGTTAGAACACATGGAGTTAGAACACTGGGAGTTAGAACACTGGGAGTTAGAACACAGGGAGTTAGAACTGAGGGAGTTAGAACACAGGGAGTTAGAACACAGGGAGTTAGAACACAGGGAGTTAGAACACAGGGAGTTAGAACTGAGGGAGTTAGAACACAGGGAGTTAGAACACAGGGAGTTAGAACTGAGGGAGTTAGAACTGAGGGAGTTAGAACACAGGGAGTTAGAACACAGGGAGTTAGAACTGAGGGAGTAAGAACTGAGGGAGTTAGAACACAGAGAGTTAGAACACATGGAGTTAGAACACAGGGAGTTAGAACACAGGGACGTAGAACACAGGGAGTTAGAACACATGGAGTTAGAACACAGGGAGTTAGAACATAGGGAGTTAGAACACAGGGAGTTAGAACACAGGGAGTTAGAACACAGGGACTTAGAACACAGGGAGTTAGAACACATGGAGTTAGAACACAGGGAGTTAGAACACAGGGAGTTAGAACACAGGGAGTTAGAACTGTGGGAGTTAGAACACATGGAGTTAGAACACAGGGAGTTAGAACACATGGAGTTAGAACACAGGGAGTTAGAACACATGGAGTTAGAACACAGGGAGTTAGAACACAGGGAGTTAGAACACAGGGAGTTAGAACACAGGGAGTTAGAACTGAGAGAGTTAGAACACAGGGAGTTAGAATACATGGAGTTAGAACACATGGAGTTAGAACACATGGAGTTAGAACACAGGGAGTTAGAACACATGGAGTTAGAACTGTGGGAGTTAGAACACATGGAGTTAGAACACAGGGAGTTAGAACACATGGAGTTAGAACACAGGGAGTTAGAACACATGGAGTTAGAACACAGGGAGTTAGAACACAGGGAGTTAGAACACAGGGAGTTAGAACACAGGGAGTTAGAACTGAGAGAGTTAGAACACAGGGAGTTAGAATACATGGAGTTAGAACACATGGAGTTAGAACACATGGAGTTAGAACACAGGGAGTTAGAACACATGGAGTTAGAACTGAGGGAGTTAGAACACAGGGAGTTAGAACACAGGGAGTTAGAACACAGGGAGTTAGAACTGAGGGAGTTAGAACACAGGGAGTTAGAACACAGGGAGTTAGAACACAGGGAGTTAGAACTGAGAGAGTTAGAACACAGGGAGTTAGAACTGAGAGAGTTAGAACACAGGGAGTTAGAACTGAGAGAGTTAGAACACAGGGAGTTAGAACACAGGGAGTTAGAACACAGGGAGTTAGAACACAGGGAGTTAGAACACATGGAGTTAGAACACAGGGAGTTAGAACACAGGGAGTTAGAACACAGGGAGTTAGAATACATGGAGTTAGAACACAGGGACTTAGAACACATGGAGTTAGAACACAGGGAGTTAGAACACAGGGAGTTAGAACACAGGGAGTTAGAACACAGGGAGTTAGAACACAGGGAGTTAGAACACAGGGAGTTAGAACACAGGGAGTTAGAACACAGGGAGTTAGAACTGAGAGAGTTAGAACACAGGGAGTTAGAACTGAGGGAGTTAGAACTGAGGGAGTTAGAACACATGGAGTTAGAACACATGGAGTTAGAACACAGGGAGTTAGAACACAGGGAGTTAGAACACAGGGAGTTAGAACACAGGGAGTTAGAACACAGGGAGTTAGAACACATGGAGTTAGAACACAGGGAGTTAGAACACTGGGAGTTAGAACACAGGGAGTTAGAACACATGGAGTTAGAACACAGGGAGTTAGAACACATGGAGTTAGAACTGAGGGAGTTAGAACACATGGAGTTAGAACACAGGGAGTTAGAACACAGGGAGTTAGAACACAGGGAGTTAGAACACAGGGAGTTAGAACACAGGGAGTTAGAACACATGGAGTTAGAACTGAGGGAGTTAGAACACAGGGAGTTAGAACAGAGGGAATTAGATCACATGGTCATGGAAAGTGTAAAAAAAATGATGACCTCCACTCTTAGATACACTACATTATTAAAAGTATGTGGACACCTGATCGTTGAACATCTCATTCCAAAATCATGGGCATTAATATGGAGTTGGTCCCCCCTTTGCTGCTATAACAGCCTCCACTCTTCTGGGAAGGCTTTCCACTAGATGTTGGAACATTGCTGCAGGGACTTGCTTCCATTCAGCCACAAGAGCATTAGTGAGGTCGGGCACTGATGTTGGGCGATTAGGCCTGGCTCGCAGTCGGGTTTCAATTAATCCCAAAGGTGTTCGAAGGTTGAGGTCAGGGCTCTGTGCAGGCCAGTCAAGTTCTAAACGCAACAATTACTAAGATTTACTGAGTTACAGTTCATAAAAGGAAATCAGTCAATTGAAATAAATTCATTAGGCCCTAATCTATGGATTTCACATGACTGGGAATACAGATATGCATCTGTTGGTCACAGATACCTTTTCAAAAAAGTAGGGGCGTGGATCGGAAAACCAGTCAGTATCTGGTGTGACCACCATTTGCCTCATGGAGCGCGACACATCTCCTTCGCATAGAGTTGATCAGGCTGTTGATTGTGGCCTGTGGAATGTTGTCCCACTCCTCTTCAATGGCTGTGCGAAGTTGCTGGATATTGGCGGGAACTGGAACACGCTGTCGTACACGTCGACCCAGAGCATCCCAAACATGCTCAATGGGTGACAGTATGCAGGCCATGGAAGAACTGGGACATTTTCAGCTTCCAGGAATTGTGTACAGGTATTTTGGTATTTTATTAGGATCCCCATTGTCAAACGACGTGTATGCGGTTAGCGAAGTCAAATGCAGGACACAGAGCGGCTGGCAACGTTCTTTACTGAACACGGTAAAATAAACGTACAAAACAACAAACCTCCAAAACAGGGAGGAAAACACAAAGACCCGTACATACGAGAAACTGCCGGAATGACAAACGAACAATCACACACAAAATAACCAAATGAGAGACAGGGGTTAATATACGGAATACAATCCAACATAATGGGGAACAGGTGTAAACAATAAAGACCAAACAAGACAAACACCGAAACATCGATCGGCAGCAGCTAGTACTCCAGGGACGACGAACGCCGAAGCCTGCCCGAGCAAGGAGGAGGAGCAGCCTCGGCTGAATCCGTGACACCCATTAGCTGTTGCAAAAGCAGCAGCTACTCTTCCTGGGGTCCACACAAATCATGAAACATGACATAATACAGAACATTAATAGACAAGAACAGCTCAAGGACAGAACTATATACATTTCTTTTAAAGGCACACGTAGCCTACATATCAATACATACACACAAACTATCTAGGTCAAATAGGGGAGAGGCGTTGTGCCGTGAGGTGTTGCTTTCTCTGTTTTTTGAAACCAGGTTTGCTGTTTATTTGAGCAAAATGAGATGGAACGGAGTTCCATGCAATAATGGCTCTATAAAATTCTGTACGCTTTCTTGAATTTGTTCTGGATTTGGGGACTGTGAAAAGACCCCTGGTGGCATGTCTGGTGGGGTAAGTGTGTGTGTCAGAGCTGTGTGTAAATTGACTATGCAAACAATTTGGGATTTTCAACACATTAATGTTTCTTATAAAAAGAAGAAGTGATGCAGTCAGTCTCTCCTCAACTCTTAGCCAAGAGAGACTGGCATGCATAGTATTTATATCAGCCCTCTGATTACAATTAAGAGCAAGACGTGCCGCTCTGTTCTGGGCCAGCTGCAGCTTAATTAGGTCTTTCCTTGCAGCACTCGACCACACGACTGGACAATAATCAAGATTAGACAAAACTAGAGCCTGCAGAACTTGCTTTTTGGAGTGTGATGTCAAAAAAGCAGAGCATCTCTTTATTACGGACAGACCTCTCCTCATCTTTACAACCAATGAATCTATGTTTTGACCATGATAGTTTACTATCTAAGGTAACGCCAAGTCATTTAGTCTCCTCAACTTGTTCAACAGCCACACCATTCATTACCAGATTCAGCTGAGGTCTAGAACTTAGGGAATGATTTGTACCAAATACAATGCTCTTAGTTTTAGAGATGTTCAGGACCAGTTTATTAGTGGCCACCCATCCCAAAACAGACTGCAACTCTTTGTTAAGGGTTTCAGTGACTTCATTAGCTGTGGTTGCAGATGTGTGTATTGTTGAATCATCAGCATACATGGACACACATGCTTTGTTTAATGCCAGTGGCAGGTAAAAATAGAAAAGAGTAGAGGGCCTAGAGAGCTGCCCTGTGGTACACCACACATGTTTGACATTAGAGAAGCTTCCATTAAAGAAAACTCCTTGAGTTCTATTAGATAGCTCTGAATCCACGATATGGCAGAGGTTGAAAAGCCATAACACATACGTTTTTTCAATAACAGGTTATGGTCAATAATTTCAAAGGCTGCACTGAAATCTAACAGTACAGCTCCCACAATCTTCTTATTATCAATTTCTTTCAACCAATCATCAGTAATTTGTGTCAGTGCAGTACATGTTGAGTGCACATCACTATAAGCATGTTGAAAGTCTGTTGTTAATTTGTTTACAGAGAAATAGCATTGTATTTGGTCAAACACAATTTTTTCCAACAGTTTTGCTCAGAGCTGGCAGCAAGCTGATAGGTCTGCTGTTAGAACCAGTAAAGGCCGCTTTACCACTCTTGGGTAGTGGAATGACTTTGGCTTCCCTCCAGGCCTGAGGACAAAGACTTTCCTCTAGGCTCAGATTAAAGATATGACAGATAGGAGTGGCTATAGAGTCAGCTACCATCCTCAGTAGCTTTCCATCTAAGTTGTCAATGCCAGGAGGTTTGTCATTATTGACCGATAACAATCATTTTTCCACCTCTCCCACACTAACTTTACAAAATTCAAACTTGCAATGCTTTTCTTTCATTATTTGTCTTCGCAACATGGGGCCGTGCATTATCATTCTGAAACAATGAGGTGATGGCGGCAGATCAATGTCACGACAATGGGCCTCAGGATCTCGTCACGGTATATCTGTGCATTCAAATTGCCATCGATAAAATGCAATTGTGTTCGTTGTCCATAGCTTATGCCTGCCCATACCATAACCACACTGCCACCATGGGGCACTCTGTTCACAACTGCGTAGTAACCGACTTCAGATGTGGAGGTCCTGGGCTGGCGTGGTTACACGTGGTCTGCGGTTGTGAGGCTGGTTGGACGTGGTTGGACGTTCAGGTGGCAATCAGCAGAGTCGCTTCAACCTATTCCTTCCTGTCTGTGACATCACACCCCAACCTCTGAGCAGCCAATGGGAACTCTACGTCTCAACCTTGTTTACATCTCATCCGCTGTGGCAACCCTTCTATCCCCTTGGCTGGTAAACAACCACTTAACCAACTGAACCCCTTTCACCGTAATCACGTCTCAGCTCACAGCTGAGCTCTGTCTGTCTGTCTGTCTGAGCTCTGTCTGTCCGTCTGTCTGTCTGCCTACCTGTCTGCCTGTCTGAGCTCTGTCTGTCTGTCTGTCTGATCCTAACTAAGCACATTCTATGTTGCTGTTCAGACCTGTTGCATACAGATGTAGGATTTTAATTTGAGCCAGTTTGCTACAGCAGGAAACTCATTCTGCAGCAACAGGAAATGTGAATTATTATGTGCATTATAATTAATGGAAACATTTTTGTAGGGGTTGATACATTTTTCATTAGGACAAATCAAGTCTGGCATTTTAAAGTGTAAATTACAAACTTTAGAAGCCTTTTTAAACCTTGAATACGCTACAAGTTAGCATTTCTTACTATACAACAAAAGAGTGATCAAATTAAGATCCTCCATCTGTATTATAGACGTGCACACACTTTAACACAGTGCTATCTGAGCCAAATGCATTATAAGGAAATAATGAAATTGTATTTGATAACAAATACAAAGGTGAAATCAACTACAAATACAAAGTATGAAAATGTATGCACTCACTAACTGTAAGTCGCTCTGGATACGAGCGTACATGTGAAACACAGAGGTCCATGAATGAAGTCTGCTGGTCAGTAAAATATCAAGAAAAATGACAGCATAAGGAAAACAATCAAATAATATGAGACTACCGTTGGTCTCCTCTAGCGCAGTCTACTTAGACAATATGAGACTACCGTTGGTCTCCTCTAGCTCAGTTTACTTTATAGTGTACTCAGTCTGTATTCTTTGACAGTAACGTAAAGCTTGAAGTTACTCTGAGAGGCCTGGGATCCATGTACTAACACCAGGTCCAGGTCTACTCTGCTAACACCAGGTCTGCTCTGCTAACACCAGGTCTGCTCTGCTAACACCAGGTCTGCTCTGCTAACACCAGGTCGGCTCTGCTAACACCAGGTCGGCTCTGCTAACACCAGGTCTGCTCTGCTAACACCAGGTCTAACACCAGGTCTACTCTGCTAACACCAGGTCTACTCTGCTAACACCAGGTCTACTCTGCTAACACCAGGTCTACTCTGCTAACACCAGGTCTACTCTGCTAACACCAGGTCTACTCTGCTAACACCAGGTCTACTCTGCTAACACCAGGTCTGCTCTGCTAACACCAGGTCTACTCTGCTAACACCAGGTCTCCTCTGCTAACACCAGGTCTACTCTGATAACACCAGGTCTACTCTGCTAACACCAGGTCTACTCTGCTAACACCAGGTCTAACACCAGGTCTGCTCTGCTAACACCAGGTCTACTCTGCTAACACCAGGTCTACTCTGCTAACACCAGGTCTACTCTGCTAACACCAGGTCTAACACCAGGTCTACTCTGCTAACACCAGGTCTACTCTGCTAACACCAGGTCTACTCTGCTAACACCAGGTCTACTCTGCTAACACCAGGTCGGCTCTGCTAACACCAGGTCTAACACCAGGTCTACTCTGCTAACACCAGGTCTACTCTGCTAACACCAGGTCTGCTCTGCTAACACCAGGTCTACTCTGCTAACACCAGGTCTGCTCTGCTAACACCAGGTCTACTCTGCTAACACCAGGTCTACTCTGCTAACACCAGGTCTGCTCTGCTAACACCAGGTCTACTCTGCTAACACCAGGTCTGCTCTGCTAACACCAGGTCTACTCTGCTAACACCAGGTCTACTCTGATAACACCAGGTCTGCTCTGCTAACACCAGGTCTGCTCTGCTAACACCAGGTCTACTCTGCTAACACCAGGTCTACTCTGCTAACACCAGGTCTAACACCAGGTCTGCTCTGCTAACACCAGGTCTACTCTGCTAACACCAGGTCTACTCTGCTAACACCAGGTCTACTCTGCTAACACCAGGTCTACTCTGCTAACACCAGGTCTGCTCTGCTAACACCAGGTCTGCTCTGCTAACACCAGGTCCAGGTCTACTCTGCTAACACCAGGTCGGCTCTGCTAACACCAGGTCTACTCTGCTAACACCAGGTCTACTCTGCTAACACCAGGTCGGCTCTGCTAACACCAGGTCTAACACCAGGTCTACTCTGCTAACACCAGGTCTACTCTGCTAACACCAGGTCTACTCTGCTAACACCAGGTCGGCTCTGCTAACACCAGGTCCAGGTCTACTCTGCTAACACCAGGTCGGCTCTGCTAACACCAGGTCTGCTCTACTAACACCAGGTCTGCTCTGCTAACACCAGGTCTAACACCAGGTCTACTCTGCTAACACCAGGTCTACTCTGCTAACACCAGGTCTAACACCAGGTCTACTCTGCTAACACCAGGTCTACTCTGCTAACACCAGGTCTACTCTGCTAACACCAGGTCTACTCTGCTAACACCAGGTCTGCTCTGCTAACACCAGGTCGGCTCTGCTAACACCAGGTCTACTCTGCTAACACCAGGTCTACTCTGCTAACACCAGGTCGGCTCTGCTAACACCAGGTCTAACACCAGGTCTACTCTGCTAACACCAGGTCTACTCTGCTAACACCAGGTCTCCTCTGCTAACACCAGGTCTACTCTGCTAACACCAGGTCTACTCTGCTAACACCAGGTCTACTCTGCTAACACCAGGTCTACTCTGCTAACACCAGGTCTACTCTGCTAACACCAGGTCTACTCTGCTAACACCAGGTCGGCTCTGCTAACACCAGGTCTGCTCTGCTAACACCAGGTCTACTCTGCTAACACCAGGTCTGCTCTGCTAACACCAGGTCTACTCTGCTAACACCAGGTCGGCTCTGCTAACACCAGGTCGGCTCTGCTAACACCAGGTCTACTCTGCTAACACCAGGTCTACTCTGCTAACACCAGGTCTACTCTGCTAACACCAGGTCTACTCTGCTAACACCAGGTCGGCTCTGCTAACACCAGGTCGGCTCTGCTAACACCAGGTCTACTCTGCTAACACCAGGTCGGCTCTGCTAACACCAGGTCGGCTCTGCTAACACCAGGTCTACTCTGCTAACACCAGGTCTACTCTGCTAACACCAGGTCTGCTCTACTAACACCAGGTCTACTCTGCTAACACCAGGTCTACTCTGCTAACACCAGGTCTACTCTGCTAACACCAGGTCTACTCTGCTAACACCAGGTCTACTCTGCTAACACCAGGTCTACTCTGCTAACACCAGGTCTACTCTGCTAACACCAGGTCTCCTCTGCTAACACCAGGTCTACTCTGCTAACACCAGGTCTAACACCAGGTCTACTCTGCTAACACCAGGTCTAACACCAGGTCTACTCTGCTAACACCAGGTCTACTCTGCTAACACCAGGTCTGCTCTGCTAACACCAGGTCTAACACCAGGTCTACTCTGCTAACACCAGGTCTACTCTGCTAACACCAGGTCTACTCTGCTAACACCAGGTCTACTCTGCTAACACCAGGTCTACTCTGCTAACACCAGGTCTCCTCTGCTAACACCAGGTCTACTCTGCTAACACCAGGTCTAACACCAGGTCTACTCTGCTAACACCAGGTCTACTCTGCTAACACCAGGTCTGCTCTGCTAACACCAGGTCTGCTCTGCTAACACCAGGTCTGCTCTGCTAACACCAGGTCTACTCTGCTAACACCAGGTCTACTCTGCTAACACCAGGTCTACTCTGCTAACACCAGGTCCAGGTCTGCTCTGCTAACACCAGGTCTACTCTGCTTACACCAGGGCTAACACCAGGTCTACTCTGCTAACACCAGGTCTAACACCAGGTCTACTCTGCTAACACCAGGTCTACTCTGCTAACACCAGGTCTGCTCTGCTAACACCAGGTCTCCTCTGCTAACACCAGGTCTAACACCAGGTCTACTCTGCTAACACCAGGTCTAACACCAGGTCTACTCTGCTAACACCAGGTCTACTCTGCTAACACCAGGTCTAACACCAGGTCTACTCTGCTAACACCAGGTCTCCTCTGCTAACACCAGGTCTACTCTGCTAACACCAGGTCTACTCTGCTAACACCAGGTCTACTCTGCTAACACCAGGTCTACTCTGCTAACACCAGGTCGGCTCTGCTAACACCAGGTCTACTCTGCTAACACCAGGTCTGCTCTGCTAACACCAGGTCTAACACCAGGTCTCCTCTGCTAACACCAGGTCTACTCTGCTAACACCAGGTCTACTCTGCTAACACCAGGTCTACTCTGCTAACACCAGGTCTACTCTGCTAACACCAGGTCTAACACCAGGTCTACTCTGCTAACACCAGGTCTACTCTGCTAACACCAGGTCTACTCTGCTAACACCAGGTCTGCTCTGCTAACACCAGGTCTACTCTGCTAACACCAGGTCTGCTCTGCTAACACCAGGTCTGCTCTGCTAACACCAGGTCTGCTCTGCTAACACCAGGTCTAACACCAGGTCGGCTCTGCTAACACCAGGTCTACTCTGCTAACACCAGGTCTACTCTGCTAACACCAGGTCTACTCTGCTAACACCAGGTCTGCTCTGCTAACACCAGGTCTAACACCAGGTCGGCTCTGCTAACACCAGGTCTACTCTGCTAACACCAGGTCTGCTCTGCTAACACCAGGTCTACTCTGCTAACACCAGGTCTACTCTGCTAACACCAGGTCTACTCTGCTAACACCAGGTCTACTCTGCTAACACCAGGTC
>NC_140010.1:2289018-2316518 GCF_964263955.1 Coregonus lavaretus | reverse complement strand
GTGAATGTTTCCAACATTTTCACACCACTGAACAACTATTGATTTAGAACCACGGAGCGTTACCGCAAGTCGCAAAGAAAACAGGAGCTGCCTCCACTATTCCAGCACCATTTCAACTTCAACATTTCCTCATCATCAAATCACCTCTGCTTAGTCTAATACAGTGACAACTAAAAGATACCAAAAACTGTTTAGTCCAATCGCCGTAAGCTAAATATGATGTGGCTGTCCATGGCTCTGATTTCTGTGTGTGCGTGCGCGTGTTTGCAAGTACAAAAACATGTTGGCTCCAACGCCAATGCCATCCTCCTCTCTTTCATGTTGATGAAACGGTCTATCACTCTGTCATACAGTACACGCGTTTATTTTTTATTGTCCTAGGCTAACTGGCTAAAATGTTTGCTTACTAGCCTAACTTCCATTCATGGGCAACGTTAGCTAGTTAACATTAACATAACTTCTACATCTAGCTACATATTGAACTTCCATCCTCTCAAGGTCAGGGGCACAACAATGTATGAATTAATGGTTGGATCAGAATCCCTTGCCTTCAATGCTACGGCCCGCAACAATGTCACACTCGTTTGGACCAGACAGCATCAGATAGATGGCGTAGAGACAGAGAGACTAAATATACAGTGAGGGAAAAAAGTATTAGATCCCCTGCTGATTTTGTACGTTTGCCCACTGACAAAGAAATGATCAGTCTATAATTTTAATGGTAGGTTTATTTGAACAGTGAGAGACAGAATAACAACAAAAAAATCCAGAAAAACGCATGTCAAAAATGTTATAAATTGATTTGCATTTTAATGAGGGAAATAAGTATTTGACCCCCTCTCAATCAGAAAGATTTCTGGCTCCCAGGTGTCTTTTATACAGGTAACGAGCTGAGATTAGGAGCACGCTCTTAAAGGGAGTGCTCCTAATCTCAGCTTGTTACTGTCACGATTCTCTAAAGCAGAACCCAGAAGCAGACCAGGACAAGGTGAGTAGAACGAAGGTGAGTATTTATTTACAGATTCAAATGTGGAAGCAGGATAATCCAGGAGACGGAGCGGGCAGCGGAGGTGAGTTGGTGGGAGTGAATAGGCAGATCCGATGATGTCACAGAAGCCACCGACGACCAGGCAAGGGGTGGGGTGAATGTTCCGGGAGAATGACTGTAGACAGAGTAAACGGAGGTGAGTACACGGCAAGCAAAAAGTACAGAACAACAAAACTAACTCTAGTAAACTTGAGGCTGATACACTGACACAACATACTGTTCATGGCTAGCGATCCGGCAGGGAGTGGATGTCAGGTCAGAGGTTATGAAGTGGAGAGGTGATGATCAGGACCAGGTGTGCAGATAGCTGATGAGATGCAGGTGCGGGTAATAGAGAGATCTCCCGCCAAGCTTCGTCGCCTGGCAACCAGACAGGGTGCGTTCAGGAACCTCAGGAAACAGGCAACACAGGCAGAAACAGGCTCAGGAAGCGGGATTCATGACAGTTACCTGTATAAAAGACACCTGTCCACAGAAGCAATCAATCAATCAGATTCCAAACTCTCCACCATGGCCAAAACCAAAGAGCTCTCCAATGATGTCAGGGACAAGATTGTAGACCTACACAAGGCTGGAATGGGCTACAAGACCATCGCCAAAAAGCTTGGTGAAAAGGTGACAACAGTTGGTGCGATTATTCGCAAATGAAAGAAACGCAAAAGAACTGTCAATCTCCCTCGGCCTGGGGCTCCATGCAAGATCTCACCTCGTGGAGTTGCAATGATCATGAGAACGGTGAGGAATCAGCCCAGAACTACACGGGAGGATCTTGTCAATGATCTCAAGGCAGCTGGGACCATAGTCACCAAGAAAACAATTGGTAACACACTACGCCGTGAAGGACTGAAATCCTGCAGCGCCCGCAAGGTCCCCCTGCTCAAGAAAGCACATATACAGGGCCGTCTGAAGTTTGCCAATGAACACCTGAATGATTCAGAGGAGAACAGGGTGAAAGTGTTGTGGTCAGATGAGACCAAAATCGAGCTCTTTGGCATCAACTCAACTCGCCGTGTTTGGAGGAGGAGGAATGCTGCCTATGACCCCAAGAACACCATCCCCACCGTCAAACATGGAGGTGGAAACATTATGCTTTGGGGGTGTTTTTCTGCTAAGGGAACAGGACAACTTCACTGCATCAAAGGGACGATGGACAAGGGCCATGTACCGTCAAATCTTGGGTGAGAACCTCCTTCCCTCAGCCAGGGCATTGAAAATGGGTCGTGGATGGGTATTCCAGCATGACAATGACCCAAAACACACGGCCAAGGCAACAAAGGAGTGGCTCAAGAAGAAGCACATTAAGGTCCTGGAGTGGCCTAGCCAGTCTCCCTCCAGACCTTAATCCCATAGAAAATCTGTGGAGGGAGCTGAAGGTTCGAGTTGCCAAACGTCAGCCTCAAAACCTTAATGACTTGGAGAAGATCTGCAAAGAGGAGTGGGACAAAATCCCTCCTGAGATGTGTGCAAACCTGGTGGCCAACTTCAAGAAACGTCTGACTTCTGTGATTGCCATCAAGGGTTTTGCCACCAAGTACTAAGTCATGTTTTGCAGAGGGGTCAAATATTTTTTTCCCTTATTAAAATGCAAATCAATTTATAACATTTTGACATGCGTTTTTCTGGATTTTGTTGTTGTTATTCTGTCTCTCACTGTTCAAATAAACCTACCATTAAAATTATAGACTGATCATGTCTTTGTCAGTGGGCAAACGTACAAAATCAGCAGGGGATCAAATACTTTTTTCCCTCACTGTATCCACATAATTTTCCTTCCTCATGATGCCATTTATTTTGTGAAGTGCACCAGTGCCTCCTGCAGCAAAGCACCCCCACAGCATGATGCTGCCACCCCTGTGCTTCACGGTTGGGATGGTGTTCTTCGGCTTGCAAGTTATCCCCTTTTTCCTCCAAACATAACGATGGTCATTATGGCCAACCTATTTTTGTTTCATCAGACCAGAGGACATTTCTCCAAAAATTACGATCTTTGTCCCCATGTGCAGTTGCAAACCGTAGTCTGGCTTTTTTATGGCGGTTTTGGAGCAGTGGCTTCTTCCTTGCTGAGCGGCCTTTCAAGCTATGTCGATATAGGACTCGTTTTACTGTGGATATAGATACTTTTGAACCTGTTTCCTCCAGCATCTTCACAAGGTCCTTTGCTGGATTGATTTGCACTTTTCGCACCAAAGTACGTTCATCTCTAGGAGACAGAACGCATCTCCTTCCTGAGCGGTATGACGGCTGCGTGGTCCCATGGTGTTTATACTTGCATACTATTGTTTGTACAGATGAACGTGGTACCTTCAGGCGTTTGGAAATTGCTCCCAAGGATGAACCAGACTTGTGGAGGTCTACAATTTTTTTTCTGAGGTCTTGGCTGATTTCTTTTGATTTTCCCATGATGTCAAGCAAAGAGGCACTGAGTTTGAAGGTAGGCCTTGAAATATATCCACAGGTACACCTCCAATTGACTCAAATGATGTCAATTAGCCTATCAGAAGGCTAATTACATAATTTTCTGGAATTTTCCAAGCTGTTTAAAGGCACAGTCAACTTAGTGTATGTAAACTTCTGACCCACTGGAATTGTGGTACAGTGAATTATAAGTGAAATAATCTGTCTGTAAACAATTGTTGGAAAAATTACTTGTGTCATGCACAAAGTAGATGTCCTAACCGACTTGTCAAAACTATAGTTTGTTAACAAGAAATGTGTGGAGTGGTTGAAAAAATGAGAGACTCATGGCCGGCGCACAATTGGTCCAGGGTAGGGGAGGGAATGGCCGGCAGGGATGTAGCTCAGTTGATAGAGCATGGCATTTGCAATGCCAGGGTTGTGGGTTCGATTCCCACGGGGGGCCAGTATAAAACAAAAACAAAAAATATGTATACACTAACTGTAAGTCGCTCTGGATAAGAGCGTCTGCTAAATGACTAAAATGTAAATGTTATATTTCAGTCTTCTATGATGTATATAAAGTGTAATATTGGGATGCAAACTCAAAATGTAATAGATTTCAACTTTTCAACTATATATCTGACATGGTACAGGTGTCTTCTTTTTTGTAAGCCCATAACCATGTGTGTGAGGTGTATACTTTTGTTTCAAAGTAGATTTGTTTAAGAGGATGAAGAAACACTATGTGTGACCCTGTTTTATCCCACTGCAGTAAAATGATGTATTAAATATAGCCTTGCTCGGACCTTGCGCGACCGCGAAACTGGCTACACCACTGCCCTGGCATTCAGAAAAACCCGTTTTTATCTGTCTAGAACGATGATCACCAACCAGTCGATCGGTCTCCAAGGCATTCTAGTCGATCACCAAACATTTCTCCCAAAAAAAACAAAACGATAAAGCCTTGGGTTCCTATTTTGGCAAAGTGTTCCCATTTTGAACAATTTCATGTGTCTGAAGGTAGAACTCGGCCTACCAGAGAGCAAGTCAAGTGCATGTTTCATACCGCTGGCCAGTGTTCGGATAAACTTGCGTTGTTATTATTAGCGGATTGTGTCTTTTTTTAATATCGAGGAATATTTCACTTTCTCTGGTCATAGGAGTAACAACATGAATTGGTGCATGAGTCAGAAATAATGCAGTGCGACTTGAGTTTCACCACCAGCTGGAAGACTGCAATGTGATCATATACCTACATTTAAACAAAATATAATTTCAGAATGTTCTGAGAATAAAAATATTGGCTGGAAAATTCAAGCATAGCCAATATGCAGTGATCATGTATTGGGCCTATAGCCTGCTGCACAAACCTATTTGCTACAGAACAGTTTTTAATTGGTGAATGTTGCACAGGCTTCTTATGTTTTTAAGTCATGTTTTTTATATTTTTTTATTTGAGCGGTAGATCTCGGCTTGCATTTTGACTCAGAAAGGGACCTTGACACACATGGTTTGTGACCGCTGGTCTAGAACTACAAAAGCTGTAAAAACCTACCTCTGGCTGACTTAAATTGAACGTCTCGGCTATTTTCCCGTAGAGTTCTTTGACATTAGTAAATCCCTCGATCCTTCCCGTGGGGCTGCCGTGAGCTAGCTGAGTGTGGAACACTAGTTTGGGCCGCAAGTTGGCAGGTGGCGGTGGGAGCCCCGCTCCGTTCACAGTCGACTTGACGGAGCTGCCACCTGCCTGTCCACCGACCTCCTCATTCTCCACCAGGTTCGAGCTGCTCTCTCTCGACTTGTTCTTCTTTCTCCTCAGTCCTAAAGGCATTGTGTGGTGTCGTCAATAAATCCGTTGGTCGGTTGATAAATCCGTTGGTCTGTCTGTCCGGCTAGAACACCGGAGTGGCAACCGCTTCCACAAGTCCTCCTTCCTTCCGTCTTTACCTCGACTAAGCTCGCCTCTCTCCACAGACTCTCCTTTTCCCAGGTTCGACTTTGTTCTCCGACAGTGAGTGACTCGTCAACCTAAACCCTGACTTGCTAATTAAACAGTAGGTCATATTCAACAGGTTGGTGGAGAACGTGTCTTCCTCGTTCCACTGTCTAGCCCACTATATCAAATACACAGGCTGCTGGCTGGTCCGCGGTGAACAATAGCGACTCCGTTTCAATATGCTGTGCGGGGAAAGGAGGCTAGGTGGGGGCAGGAGTCCTGGCGGTGGGTACCCTGTAGACATGCTCCATACAGGAGAGGCCATACACCTGTCCGTCCTGTTGCCTCGGGTGACCGCATAAGTCTTCTTTACTCAAAACAACACACATTTATTGTTACTCAGTGCTTACAACTGTTATCACTGCTGCGTACACTTTAATTGTTGAATTTATTGATTTTACCTTCCCTCACCCTAGAATGATCTATTGTTTTATCTCCATTGTGAGTTTATTAGCAAATCCTTAAAATGATGCATGTAAATTAATTACTCTGAAACCTACATATTATACTGTACCTGCCTGTCTATGTAACTATCATGTAAATACATACGTTTTTGTTCATTCCTCTATGAGCCAAGTCGACTAATTGCCTAATTCAAGTTTAGGCCCTACATTTTACCTAATTTGCTCCATGCTGGCATTTATCCACCTCAAAACAGAAACGATGAGCCCAGTAAAAACCAAACAAATATAGGATCCATTCAACTGTCCATACCTACCCAACTGTCCATACCTACCCAACTATATAGGGAATAGGGTGTACTATATAGGGAATAGGGTGTACTATATAGGGAATAGGGTGTACTATATAGGGAATAGGGTGCACTATATAGGGAATAGGGTGCACTATATAGGGAATAGGGTGCACTATATAGGGAATAGGGTGCACTATATAGGGAATAGGGTGTACTATATAGGGAATAGGGTGCAATTTCAGATGCACGTCAGTTAAAAGCCCACCACACTCAGCTCCTATAAATGTGGTTGTTGCTGAGTGATGTGGTGTCCCCTGGGCCAACGTTGAAAGGTCATGTCTGTGTTAGTTACACTGTTTATGTGTTATTAACAGCCAGCCAGTCGTTGGTTACTGCAGCTGTGGACACACACACACACACACACACACACACACACACTGGCTATATTACCTATCTGTACTGGGCTGTATTGACATTCTATTCTACTTCAGTGTAGTTACAGAACCTCAAGATACATATCATCAGAGTTGTGTGTTGAAATGATTGGGTCTCTTTCCCACGGTGTAAACGAGATATCCAAATGTTTTATTTGTTTAGATGTCTAGTACGTATGCCCTTAAGAGTTACAAATGTTTATTATGAAAATATGTACAGTACTTTGTTTCAACTTTATAGCTGTCTTAATGGCTCAGGACATTTTATGTGAATCTTCTCCAGAACAATGAGGCCAGTATAAATCAAGTAATTTGCTTCATGAACGTGGCCTAAACAAACCCCTCGGTCCTCAGATCTCCTTGTGTTGTGTTACATTATCCAGTATATAATCAATGTTACATTCCGTGGCACACACGATGGCTTTCCCAAATGGCACCCTATTCCCTATATAGTGCACTACTTTTGACCAGAGCCCCTTTGGGCCTCTATTCCCCTGGTCTAAAGTAGTGCACTATGAAGGCAATAGGGTACCATTTGGGACACGCGCCATATTACATTTACATTTCAGTCATTCAGCAGACGCTAAAGGAGCAATTCGGGTTAAGTGCCTTGCTCAAGGGCACATCGACAGATTTTTCACCTAGTCAGCTCGGGGATTAGAACCAGCAACCTTTCGGTTACTGGCACAACGCTCTTCACCACTAAGCTACCTGCCGCACCATATCAAATTAAACATAAGAGAAAGGAACATGAGGTGAATGTGGGAAGGACCCAAATAATCAAATGTTTACTGTCAAATATCAACACATTTACTTGCACGTATATCAACTTTGCAGCATGCATGGTATTTAGACAAAAAAACAAATAGATAAAAAGTATAAATTGCACATTCTTTAGAAAGGGGCTCTATCTGTGAACAGTCATCATTGTTCTTATGTGTGAGGAGAGTGGAGAGCTGGCATGCTGGCATGCTGATGTCACCCCTTTCTTTCTGTCGTACAGGTGTCTGTCTCTCTCTCTGTCTGTCTCTCTCTCTGTGTGTGTCTCTGTCTCTCTCTCTGTCTGTCTCTCTCCGTGTGTCTCTGTCTCTCTGTGTGTCTCTGTCTCTCTCTGTGTGTCTCTGTCTCTCTCTCTCTGTGTGTCTCTGTCTCTCTCTGTGTGTGTCTCTGTCTCTCTGTCTGTCTCTCTCTCTCTCTGTGTCTCTGTCTCTCTGTGTGTCTCTGTCTCTGTCTGTCTGTGTGTCTCTGTCTCTCTGTGTGTGTGTCTCCATCTCTGTGTGTCTCTGTCTCTCTGTGTGTCTCTCTCTCTGTGTGTCTCTCTCTCTGTGTGTCTCTGTCTCTCTGTGTGTCTCTCTCTCTGTGTGTCTCTGTCTCTCTGTGTGTCTCTGTCTCTGTCTGTCTGTGTGTCTCTGTCTCTCTGTGTGTGTGTCTCCATCTCTGTGTCTCTCTGTCTCTCTGTGTGTCTCCATCTCTGTGTCTCTCTGTCTCTCTGTGTGTCTCCATCTCTGTGTGTCTCCATCTCTGTGTGTCTCTGTCTCTCGGTGTGTCTCTGTGTGTCTCCATCTCTGTGTGTCTGTCTTTCTGTGTGTCTCCATCTCTGTGTGTCTCTGTGTCTCTGTTCTTCTAGGATGCAGGTAAATGCCTCTTCAGGACATCCTTGGCGTTGGCGGGGAGACTCTCAGGAAAGTTCACGTCAAACTCCACCACCAGGTCCCCTCTCTGCTCGGGGTTCTTAGGTAAGGGAAGGCCCTGTCCAGCTACAGTCTGTCTCATGCCTGGCTTTATCACGTCAGTGATCTTCATGTTGCACGTCTTCCCGTCTATCGTAGACACCGTCACAGAGCAACCACACAACGACTGGAAGAGGTAAAGGAGAGAGTACATAGTCAATGACATGTTGGCAGAGTGGACAACACACAGACAGAGACTCAGACACAATGACATGTTGGCAGAGTGGACAACACACAGACAGAGACTCAGACACACTGACATGTTGGCAGAGTGGACAACACACAGACAGAGACTCAGACACACTGACATGTTGGCAGAGTGGACAACACACAGACAGAGACTCAGACACACTGACATGTTGGCAGAGTGGACAACACACAGACAGAGACTCAGACACACTGACATGTTGGCAGAGTGGACAACACACAGACAGAGACTCAGACACACTGACATGTTGGCAGAGTGGACAACACACAGACAGAGACTCAGACACACGTGCACATACAGTTAGGGGAGGGGTGGTGGGGTTAGAAAGTAATAAAGGAAAGTGTTTTTTTTTTTTAAGGAAAAGTATATATGTATGTATGTATTTATACAGTGGGGAGAACAAGTATTTGATACACTGCCAATTTTGCAGGTTTTCCTATTCTCCTATAAAATGCAAATTAATTACTTAGAAATCATACAATGTGATTTTCTGGATTTTTGTCTCTTTGTTTCCGTCTCTCACAGTTGAAGTGTACCTATGATAAAAATTACAGACCTCTACATGCTTTGTAAGTAGGAAAACCTGCAAAATCGGCAGTGTATCAAATACTTGTTCTCCACACTGTATACACACAAACCACAAGATACTGTAACTAGCTATTATAGCTATTATTAGTCTGGAATCGCCTCCAGATTTGTGGTTAGATTTCCTTGACAGATTGAACATGTGTTCTTCTGGTTTGGTGCTTTGCTAAAATAGGACTTTTCCTTTAAGCAGAAACTATGCCCCATTACTGATAAGCAAGGCTGTGATTTAACGTGAAGCTATTTTAATTGCATGAATAACAACCACATTCCCAAAAGTACGTCCCAGATGGCACCCTATTCCTTACATAGTGCACTAATTTCGACCAGAGCCCAACGGGCCCTAAATAGGGAATGGGGAGTTGTTTGGGATGCACCCATGACATCCTACAGCATTACAGGCACTTTGTTGTTTTCTCTTAGAAATAATCAAAACACGACTGAGCTGAAGTCACGATAAGAGAGAAGAGGAGGAGAGAGAGAGAGAGATAGAGAGAGAGAGAGGGGACCGAAGGAGAGAGGAGAAGAGAGAGAGGAGAGAGGAGAAGAGAGAGAGAGAGAGGACCGAAGGAGAGAGCGAGAGAGGAGAAGAGAGAGAGAGAGGAGAAGAGAGATGGAGAAGAGAGAGAGGAGAAGAGAGAGAGAGAGAGGACCGAAGGAGAGAGCGAGAGAGGAGAAGAGAGAGAGAGAGGAGAAGAGAGAGAGCGAGAGAGAGGGAGAGAGGAGAAGAGAGGGAGAGTGGAGAAGCGAGAGAGAGAGAGAGAGAGCGAGAGAGGAGCGAGGAGAAGAGAGCGAGAGAGGAGAAGAGAGAGCGAGACAGAGAGAGAGGAGCGAGGAGAAGAGAGAGAGAGCGGAGCGAGGAGAAGAGAGAGAGAGCGGAGCGAGGAGAAGAGAGAGAGGAGAAGCGAGAGAGGAGAAGAGAGAGAGAGAGAGGAGAAGCGAGAGAGGAGAGAGCGAGAGAGACAGAGAGACAGAGCGAGAGAGGAGAGAGCGAGAGAGGAGCGAGGAGAAGAGAGAGCGAGAGAGAGAGGAGCGAGGAGAAGAGAGCAGACCATATTAGTAGTTCTAACACAGTGAGCTACTGTCTCCCTTCTCCTGAAGTAGTGTTGCCTCTCCTCTCCGTCACAGTGGAAATTACAGAACATAATACAGTGCATTCGGAAAGTACTCAGACCCCTTGACTTTTTCCACATTTTGTTACGTTACAGCCTTATTCTAAAATTGATTAAATTGTTTTTTCCCCCTCATCAATCTACACACAAAACCTCATAATGACAAAGCAAAAACAGGTGTTTAGAAATTTTAGCAAAAAAGAAAACTGAAATATTACATTTACATAAGTATTCAGACTATTTACTCAGTACTTTGTTGAAGCAACTTTGGCAGCGATTACAGCCTCGAGTCTTCTTCGGTATGACCCTACAAGCTTGGCACACCTGTATTTGGGGAGTTTCTCCCATTCTTCTCTGCAGATCCTCTCAAGCTCTGTCAGGTTGGATGGGGAGCGTCGCTGCACAGCTATTTTCAGGTCTTTCCAGAGATGTTAGATTGGGTTCAAGTCTGGGCTCTGGCTGGGCCACTCAAGGACATTGAGAGACTTGTCCTGAAGCCACTCCTGCGTTGTCTTGGCTGTGTGTTTAGGGTCGTTGTCCTGTTGGAAGGTGAACCTTCGCCCCAGTCTGAGGTCCTGAGCGCTCTGGAGCAGGTTTTCATCAAGGATCTCTCTGTACTTTGCTCCGTTCATCTTTCCCTCGATCCTGACTAGTCTCCCAGTCCCTGCCGCTGAAAAACATCCCCACAGCATGATGCTGCCAACACCATGCTTCACCGTAGGGATGGTGCCAGGTTTCCTCCAGACATGAAGCTTGGCATTCAGGCTAAAGAGTTCAATCTTGATTTCATCAGACCAGAGATCTTGTTTCTTATGGTCTGAGAGTCCTTTAGTTGCCTTTTGGCAAACTCCAAGCAGGCTGTCATGTGCCTTTTACTGAGAAGCTGCAGAGATGGTTGTCCTTCTGGAAGGTTCTCCCATCTCTACACAGGAACTCTGGAGCTCTGTCAGAGTGACCATCGGGTTCTTGGTCATCTCCCTGACCATGGCCCTTCTCCCCCGATTGCTCAGTTTGGCCAGGCGGCCAGCTCTAGGAAGAGTCTTGGTGGTTCCAAACTTCTTCCATTTAAGAATGATGGAGGCCACTATGTTCTTGGGGACCTTCAATGCTGCAGAAATGTTTTGGTACCCTTCCCCAGATCTGTGCCTCGACACAATCCTGTCTCGGAGCTCTAAGGACAATTCCTTCAACCTCATGGCTTGGTTTTTGCTCTGACATGCACTGTCAACTGTGGGACCTTATATAGACAGGTGTGTGTCTTTCCAAATCATGTCCAATCAATTGAATCTACCACAGGTGGACTCCAATGAAGTTGTAGAAACATCTCAAGGATGATCAATGGAAACGGGATGCACCTGAGCTCAATTTCGTGTCTCATAGCAAAGGGTCTGAATAATAATGTAAATAAGGTATATTTTTTTCTATTTTTTTATACATTTGCAAACGTTTCTAAAAACCTGTTTTCACTTTGTCATTATGGGGTATTGTCACGACTTCCTCCGAGGCTGCCTCCTCTCCTTGTTCAGGCTTCGGCGTTCGTCGTCACCGGCCTTCTAGCCACTGCCGCTCCTCATCTCATCATTCCATTTGTTTTGTCTTGTTTATTACACACACCTGGTTCATATCCCCTCATTAGTACGTGTATAAGTGTTCCCTCTGCACCCCTTGTCCTTGTGGGTGATTGTTTAATGTGGAGGAGAGAGAAGCTCGGTGGAGCTCCGTGTATTTTGTATCGCAGGGATATTTCCCAGTGTGCCTTGTATTTTCCAGAGCGCCTGTTTTGCGCCCTGGAGTGTTGTTACGCATTACTGCGTAACTCTGTGGTTCAGAATCAATCCTGTTATTCTGTGATTTACCCTCCTGCGCCTGACTCCTTCAAATTCATCTCATCACAGGTATTGTGTGTAGATTTATGAGGAAAACAATTAATTTCATCCATTTTAGAATAAGGCTGTAACGTAACAAAATGTGGAAAAAGGGAAGGGGTCTGAATACTTTCCCAATGCAATTGTAGTCTCCTTATATCATAATGTTTTTTAGTTGCTGAATACATTAGTCTTAACCCTGGGGAGACACATGTTATCTCTGCCTTCTGCAGACCAATGGCCAGGAGAAAATGTGGAGAAATGGAGTGAAACTGGGAAGGATGACTTGAACTTGACCAACAAGATCACAGATCTTAATTTTCTGTTGCAAAATGTTTTGCTACGATCTGCTAACTGAACATGACCTGTATCTGTATGTCCAGGTCTACAGCATCTAAACCAGCCAAATCATTCTGTTATTCCACACTGAACCACTTTCTATTGGCAGTGTTTCCCCTTACTATTACTTTGATAAGGTGGGCTGCCAAGGTCTGCCAAGCTAAAACCCATCTCACCTGTCGTAGACTAACTTTCACCGGGTACACGATATCCGACCCCTCCCTTTTAAAGTGCGCATGGGGCTTGTCCTTGATGAGGAACACGATATCAGCAGGGATGGTGTTGGGCGATTCGTCCCCTTCTCTGGGGAACGTGATCTTGGTTCCTTCCTTCCATCCTCTCTTAATCTCTATGGTGAGTATCTTATCCTCCGTCCTCATGGTCCGTCCGTCTGGGTTCATCCTCTTCCTGCTGATCTTCATCCTCTTGGTGCAACCATGAAACACTTCCTCCAGTGTTACCCGCAGCTCGTGATGGATGGCCGGGTCCTGCTTCCTCCTCTGCTGCCCGCCCAGCCCCACGTGGCGGTCCCGAGGGAACCCGTTGAGATTAAACGAGGTGAAGGAGCCGAACGGGTCGTTGCCGTCCACCTCCATGTCCTCGTCGTCTCCGCCCGGACCGCGCCCGTTGGCCTTGCGTCCGAAGAACATCTCGAAAGGGTTGGCGCCGCCGAAGAAGGTGGCGAAGGTGGCGTGGGGGTCTCCGTGGAACGTGTAGGAGGTGAAGTTGCTGCCCTGGCCATCTGGACCGCCACCGGGGCCACCGCCTCCTTTGAGACCTGACAGGAAATGACACGGGAGTCATCAATCATTCAGATAATGCATCACATTTAACATATTATGTAGTGAGACCTGAGTGACAGCAGCCGGGAAACAATGACATCATGCATTGATAGATAATGCCGACAACTAATGTATTGTTAGATAATGCTGATATGTATTGATAGATAATGCTAATAACTTATGTATTGATAGATAATGCTGATAACTTATGCATTGATAGATAATGCTGATAACTTATGCATTGTTAGTTGATGCTGATAACTTATGCATTGATAGATAATGCTGAAAAACCTATGTATTGATATATAATGATGATATGTACCGATAGATAATGCAGATAACTTATGTATTGTTAGATAATGCTGATATGTATTGATAGATAATGCTGGTAACTTGTGTATCAATATATAATGCTGATATGTATTGATAGATAACGATGATAACCTATGCATTGATAGACAGTGCCGATAACAATAGATAATGCTAATATGTATTGATAGATCATTTGATAACCTATGTATTGATAATGATGATAACCATAGTATTGATAATGATTTAGCTTTTGTATTGATAATGATGATAACCTTTGTATCGATAATTATTATAACCTATGCATTGATAGATAATACTGATAACAATAGATAATGATATCTATGTATTGATAGGTAATGCTGATATGTATTGATAGATAGTTCTCATAACCTATGTATTGATAGGTAATGCTGATAACAATAGATAATGATATCTATGTATTGATAGATAATGCTGATATGTATTGATAGATAGTTCTCATAACCTATGTATTGATAGGTAATGCTGATATGTATTGATAGATAGGTTATGAGAACTATGTATTGATAGGTAATGCTGATAACAATAGATAATGATATCTATGTATTGATAGGTAATGCTGATATGTATTGATAGGCTCCTTTGAGTCAGGAACCATTCAGATAATGCTGATAACTTGCTGTACTATAGGCTACTAGACATTGGTCAAATACATACATGTAGGCTACATCAATTACTCTACCAATGGGATAGCCCTAGTCAGTGGGACCAATGGGATAGTCCTAGTCAATGGGACCAATGGGATAGTCCTAGTCAATGGGACCAATGGGATAACCTTAGTCAGTGGGACCAATGGGATAGTCCTAGTCAGTGGGACCTATGGGATAGTCCTAGTCAGTGGGACCAATGGGATAGTCCTAGTCAGTGGGACCAATGGGATAGTCCTAGTCAGTGGGACCAATGGGATAGTCCTAGTCAGTGGGACCAATGGGATAGTCCTAGTCAATGGGACCAATGGAATAGTCCTAGTCAGTGGGACCAATGGAATAGTCCTAGTCAGTGGGACCAATGGGATAGTCCTAGTCAATGGGACCAATGGAATAGTCCTAGTCAGTGGGACCAATGGGATAGTCCTAGTCAATTGGACCAATGGGATAGTCCTAGTCAGTGGGACCAATGGAATAGTCCTAGTCAGTGGGACCAATGGAATAGTCCTAGTCAATGGGACCAATGGGATAGTCCTAGTCAATGGGACCAATGGAATAGTCCTAGTCGGTGGGACCAATGGAATAGTCCTAGTCAATGGGACCAATGGGATAGTCCTAGTCAATGGGACCAATGGAATAGTCCTAGTCAGTGGGACCAATGGAATAGTCCTAGTCGGTGGGACCAATGGAATAGTCCTAGTCAGTGGGACCAATGGGATAGTCCTAGTCAATGGGACCAATGGGATAGTCCTAGTCAGTGGGACCAATGGAATAGTCCTAGTCGATGGGACCAATGGAATAGTCCTAGTCAGTGGGACCAATGGGATAGTCCTAGTCGATGGGACCAATGGAATAGTCCTAGTCAGTGGGACCAATGGAATAGTCCTAGTCAGTGGGACCAATGGGATAGTCCTAGTCAGTGGGACCAATGGGATAGTCCTAGTCGATGGGACCAATGGAATAGTCCTAGTCAGTGGGACCAATGGAATAGTCCTAGTCGATTGGACCAATGGAACAGTCCAATGGGATAGTCTTAGTCAAATGTGCCGGAATATTTGATCCAGGTCTATACTGTACAATACAGAGAATAATACATTTCTAAGCACATGGCATTATAGCTGGATGTCTCCAGGTCAGTGGATTGGCAGTATAGCTGGATGTCTCCAGGTCAGTGGATTGGCAGTATAGCTGGATGTCTCCAGGTCAGTGGATTGGCAGTATAGCTGGATGTCTCCAGGTCAGTGGATTGGCAGTATAGCTGGATGTCTCCAGGTCAGTGGATTGGCAGTATAGCTGGATGTCTCCAGGTCAGTGGATTGGCAGTATAGCTGGATGTCTCCAGGTCAGTGGATTGGCAGTATAGCTGGATGTCTCCAGGTCAGTGGATTGGCAGTATAGCTGGATGTCTCCAGGTCAGTGGATTGGCAGTATAGCTGGATGTCTCCAGGTCAGTGGATTGGCAGTATAGCTGGATGTCTCCAGGTCAGTGGATTGGCAGTATAGCTGGATGTCTCCAGGTCAGTGGATTGGCAGTATAGCTGGATGTCTCCAGGTCAGTGGATTGGCAGTATAGCTGGATGTCTCCAGGTCAGTGGATTGGCAGTATAGCTGGATGTCTCCAGGTCAGTGGATTGGCAGTATAGCTGGATGTCTCCAGGTCAGTGGATTGGCAGTATAGCTGGATGTCTCTAGGTCAGTGGATTGGCAGTATAGCTGGATGTCTCCAGGTCAGTGGATTGGCAGTATAGCTGGATGTCTCTAGGTCAGTGGATTGGCAGTATAGCTGGATGTCTCCAGGTCAGTGGATTGGCAGTATAGCTGGATGTCTCCAGGTCAGTGGATTGGCAGTATAGCTGGATGTCTCCAGGTCAGTGGATTGGCAGTATAGCTGGATGTCTCCAGGTCATTGGATTGGCAGTAATAATAATACAGTCTCACATTATCTTTGCAAAGAATTCCTGTTATATATTTCTGAACAACCAAGAGCCGTGTCTGCTTATGGACAGACTGATATGGCACCATGACAACAGGAAAATAACAGCTTATTGGTTTATTATAATAGTAAATGTTATTAATAAATAAAATGAGAGTGAAATGCTGTTGTCTTCTCTAACCAGTGTGGTTAAAATGTCGGTCTGTATTGGATAATGGACCATTATATTATACGCACAGCAACAACACCTTCTGATGTGCGCGCTCCATGATGCGGTGGGTGAAATTACATGAAAACCGGCCAATCAAAATAAGAAGACTATGATGAAAGGTGGAGAGTGTCATATTAGCCTACCTTCTTCTCCATACTGATCATATATCTCCCTTTTCTTCGGATCACTGAGGACTTCATATGCCTCGGCGATCTCCTTAAATTTCTCCTCGGCGTTGGCCGCCTTGTTTTTGTCCGGGTGCCATTTCAGAGCCTGTTTTCTGTACGCCTTTTTGATGTCCTCGTCGGCCGCTCCTTTCACTATCCCCAGGATTTTATAATAATCTTTCCCCATAGTTTCCCGGAAGCGGCCTCGCGCTGGAGAGAAGAGAACCGGCTGCTGTTCGACGGACGCTGCCTGTCAGTCAGTCAATCCGCTATGGAAATATATCCAGGAGAGAGAGAGAGAGAGACCCCTCTGATATGGCGGCAAGTGGAAAATGTAACCGCTGCTCTCTCCGCGACTTTCAACAATAATATCAGTGTCAGCCAGACACGGACACACGGGCAGGCAGTTGAACAGTGAGCAGCTACGTTTAGAGAGTGGTTACTCAGCGCTGTGGACCCCGTGATATTTATCCACATCCCGATATAGACCCACTTTAAACAGCCGTGGCCCTTGGCTCCCCTCCCCTGAGATCGACCCCACTGGCATGCTCTCTCTGCTCGCTGGAATCCAGGGGCACTTTCTAGAACTATAATGCTGTTGAGGCACGTCATTTCCCATATTCGGCTCTTTTTTGGGGATTAATCTGTTGAGGTGCAAAGATCCCGTTTTTTTCTTCGTTTTTTTTTGTGGGGGAGGGGGGGGGGGCGGATTAATCTGTTGAGGATTCCGTTTTTTTAATGTCGGTAGCCAACACTTCAGGAAGACACTAACCTATGGCCCATACCTATCTCAGAGTGATCCCTTCTTGTTACATAACCTACACAGAAAGACCCACTGACTGTTCTCCTGTACGAGGTAAATAGAACTAGGCCAAAATTAACTCTGACCCATAGGGCCCACTATGAGTCTTGTCCCAAACGACACAAAAGTAGTGCACTACATAGGGAATAGGGTGCTGCTGTCTTCCGGTACAAGGTCGATAGAACTAGGCCTGAATGAACTATGACCCATATTCCTTCTGTATGACCCCCAGACACTGACCTCTGTGCTGTCCCCTCCCCGACCAACTCCCCATCTCTGGACCATTTCAGCATGTCAGTGTTCTGAAACAATACTGGACCTCTGACCTTGGATAACATAAAGGGTGAACCATTTTAACAGCTAGTCCTATACATCACCCAACAGAGAATTATTATCATTTTTAATTTATTTTACCTTTATTTAACTAGGCAAGTCGGTTAAGAACAAATTCTGTAGTGACGCCTCAAGCACAGAGATGCAGTGCCTTAGACCGCTGCGCCACTCGGGAGCCCAATTATAGACCAGGGAGTTAGATTGGGACGTTTTTTTTGTCATGGGTCAAGTTGTCATAGTCTATTTTAATTTGGGCCCTGGTGGCCCGCACTCCCTCATCTGAAATAGATGAGGGAAATACACCGACTGGACCAGTGGCCGGTCAGTTTGTCTGTGCACAGCGCTACTACTTCTGGTGGACAGTGGTGGAAGTGCAGGCTCGTATCTTTACAGTAGGGTACCGCGTCATCATCCTCTCTAGTGCCATAGAGGAGCATCTACCACGTTGAAGACATGCTCACTCGGGCTGCCGGTGAAGACATGCTCACTCGGGCTGCCGGTGCTAATGACTCAGCGTTCACATGCAAAGAAAGAAAAGAAAGCTCATTGCCTTTGCACCTTAATAGCCTGTAGTTGCAGTAGTACTAAGACAGAAGAGAATTGATGCTATATATATATATATATATATATATATATGCATTTCAATATTTATTGTCATAAAAAATATGTATCATTGAAGAATCATGGATCAGTTTCGTGGTTTGTTTGTGAAACTAGACAAGAATAACGACGGGTCTATATCAGTGGAAGAACTTCACAATGAGATGAAAAAAACTGGAATTCTGGCTGCAGATCAGAAGGCTCAGGTATTTATTTATTGCAATATTTTATAATTAATATAAATTAAATGTGAGGCCTATTGTAATTTACCAGCCGCATAACTGGAGAGTCAACATGTACGTCTAATGTCTATTGATATTGTGCAGCCAAAATGATATAGTGCCTTTTTTAACTTTTCCAGATTATCGTTAATAACTATGACCGAAACAAGGATGGACGTTTAGATTATGACGAGTTCCTAAGCTATATGAGGGACAGAGAGAAGAAGTGGAGAATTCACTTTAATGCCCTTGACAAGAATGAATGCGGTAAGTCGAGTGGTGGGGTGGTCCAATCTTCGGTAGCATAAAAAGCAGGTAGGCTAATCTTAGGGCCCACCCCGGGACAGGGGTATTCCAAGGTCATAGAGGACATTCTGAGCACGCTTTTGTCTTTGTTTTGCACAGTAGCCCTTAGGCCTGCCTGCCTGCCTGCCTGCCTGCCTGCCTGTCTGTCTGTCTGTCTGTCTGTCTGTCTGTCTCTCAACCTCACCTGGGTCTCTCCTTACTGAATTTTCAGGTTTGGCATGTTAATAATTGACAAGGAGTTGGCGTGTTAATAATTGACAAGGAGTTGGCATGTTAATAATTGACAAGGGGTTGGCATGTTAATAATTGACAAGGAGTTGGCATGTTAATAATTGACACGGAGTTGGCATGTTAATAATTGACAAGGAGTTGGCATGTTAATAATTGACAAGGAGTTGACATGTTAATAATTGACAAGGAGTTGGCGTGTTAATAATTGACAAGGAGTTGGCATGTTAATAATTGACAAGGAGTTGGCATGTTAATAATTGACACGGGGTTGGCATGTTAATAATTGACAAGGGGTTGGCATGTTAATAATTGACAAGGGGTTGGCATGTTAATAATTGACACGGGGTTGGCATGTTAATAATCGACACAGGGTTGGCATGTTAATAATTGACAAGGGGTTGGCATGTTAATAATTGACAAGGGGTTGGCATGTTAATAATTGACAAGGGGTTGGCGTGTTAATAACTGACAAGGGGTTGGCATGTTAATAATTGACAAGGGGTTGGCATGTTAATAATTGACAAGGGGTTGGCATGTTAATAATTGACAAGGGGTTGGCATGTTAATAATTGACACGGGGTTGGCATGTTAATAATTGACAAGGGGTTGGCATGTTAATAATTGACAAGGGGTTGGCATGTTAATAATTGACAAGGGGTTGGCATGTTAATAATTGACAAGGAGTTGGCATGTTAATAATTGACAAGGGGTTGGCATGTTAATAATTGACAAGGGGTTGGCATGTTAATAATTGACAAGGAGTTGGCATGTTAATAATTGACAAGGAGTTGGCATGTTAATAATTGACAAGGGGTTGGCATGTTAATAATTGACACGGGGTTGGCATGTTAATAATTGACAAGGGGTTGGCATGTTAATAATTGACAAGGGTTGGCATGTTAATAATTGACACGGGGTTGGCATGTTAATAATTGATAAGGAGTTGGCGTGTTAATAATCGACACGGGGTTGGCATGTTAATAATTGACAAGGGGTTGGCATGTTAATAATTGATAAGGAGTTGCCATGACAGCACAAACAGACTGGCATTCTGGCTACTCTTAACTAACTCTTTCTCTGTCTATAGACGATATTAGAAACTCCTAAACATCTCAGAGTAGGAGGGCTGATCCAGGATCAGGTCCTCCCTGACTGTCCATAATAATCGGATTCCTTACACTCTTAGAAATAGGGTTCATTCTATATTATAAACTGGGTGGTTCGAGCCCTGAATGCTGATTGGCTGACAGCTGTGGTATATCAGACCGTATACCACGGGTATGACAAAACATTTATTTTTACTGCTCTAATTACGTTGGTAAACAGTTTATAATAACAATAAGGCACCTAAGTTTTTTTTTGCATATATTGCCAATATACCACGGCTAAGGGCTGTGTCCAGGCACTCTCTGTTGCGTCGTGCGTAAGAACAGCCCTTAGCCGTGGTATATTGGCCATATACCACACCCCCTCGGGCCTTATTGCTTAATAGAACCACTTCCTCTAAGAGTGTATGATCTAAAAGGTCAAACCGATCATAGATCAGCACTTCTACACTGAGACACTTGATAAAATATTCATATTTGACATGATCCATGCTGTGTTTCTACCCATGTTGTCTTCTCTGACTAGGGGGTCATGTTGTCTTCTCTGACTAGGGGGTCATGTCGTCTTCTCTGACTATGGGGGTCATGTTGTCTTCTCTGACTAGGGGGTCATGTTGTCTTCTCTGACTAGGGGGTCATGTTGTCTTCTCTGACTAGGGGTCATTGGCCAGGAGGAAATCATAGATCTGTTTAAGGAGTTGGGAGTGAACATATCAAAGCCGAATGCAAAAAGAATAATACAAATGTAAGAGTGCCTTTTGCCCCCTACCTATCCACCTCACTGGTCGCTCTGTTGGTTATTACATTACCTTTTACCCCCTACCTATCCACCTCACTGGTCGCTCTGTTGGTTATTACATTACCTTTTGCCCCCTACCTATCCACCTCACTGGTCGCTCTGTTGGTTATTACATTACCTTTTGCCCCCTACCTATCCACCTCACTGGTCGCTCTGTTGGTTATTACATTACCTTTTACCCCCTACCTATCCACCTCACTGGTCGCTCTGTTGGTTATTACATTACCTTTTACCCCCTACCTATCCACCTCACTGGTCGCTCTGTTGGTTATTACATTACCTTTTGCCCCCTATCTATCCACCTCACTGGTCGCTCTGTTGGTTATTACATTACCTTTTACCCCCTATCTATCCACCTCACTGGTCGCTCTGTTGGTTATTACATTACCTTTTGCCCCCTATCTATCCACCTCACTGGTCGCTCTGTTGGTTATTACATTACCTTTTGCCCCCTATCTATCCACCTCACTGGTCGCTCTGTTGGTTATTACATTACCTTTTACCCCCTACCTATCCACCTCACTGGTCCCTGTTGGTTATTACATTACCTTTTGCCCCCTACCTATCCACCTCACTGGTCGCTCTGTTGGTTATTACATTACCTTTTGCCCCCTACCTATCCACCTCACTGGTCGCTCTGTTGGTTATTACATTGCAACAACGTGGTGATAATATTGATAATTATGTAATAACAAATTAATTGCATGTATTGACAGACTTAACGTCTACTTTAACCCTATTCACACATACACTCCAAATCTACAACACAGGACAGACCTGTAGAATATGGCCGCTTAGAGGATCCGTTACTTTGTCAATGTGTTTATTAATTGATTGAATAGCATCACACAGACCCATTATCGTCATTGTTGATGTTGTTGATGTCTCTGTTGTCGTTGACAGGATGGATGAGGACAGCTCTATGACCGTGGACTGGGGCGAGTTCCTACAGCACGTCATCCTCAACCCTGCAGAGAACCTGGGAGAACTGGTCACTTCATGGAAACACACTCTGGTGAGACGCTGAAGACATGGGTCTCGTTTCCCTGAGCCTTCATAAGGCTAATGCCTAGCCTTTTAGCTCAGAGGCCTAACACAGTCTTGTAGTGAACAGGAGACCATCCTGTCACACTTGCAGTCCTTGTTTGGATGGAAAGCCTAGCTTCCTAGAGCCCCATAGCATGAAGATCATCATTAGATGGCGCTTGAAGTGCTCGAGACCAGAGGAATTGTGTTAGCTCCCTGAGCTAATGCCTTACGCAGTATTGCGGTGCGCAGACGACCCAGGTTCAAACCCAGTTAGTCACACTGTAGTCCAGGGATCATCAACTTGATTCAGCCGCAGGAACATAATTACAAATAATTTGTAGACGGCAAATTGACCGCAAGAAGCACAAACAGATATAATATTTGACTAAAACATAATCGTTTTAAACCTTGCTTACATTTGTATACGATCACGTGTCTCTCTATTATGCGTGGGAATACTTGGGAACAGATTTCATAAATGTAAATCACTTGGAGCTGATTTCCTGCTGTTTCTACAGTCTTTTATGTCCTACAATGAAAATTCAAACCCTGCTGTAGTCCTTGTGTGATGTAGTCTGCTGTGTGTGTGTGTGTGTGTATGTGTGTGTGTGTGTGTGTGTGTGTGTGTGTGTGTGTGTGTGTGTGTGTGTGTGTGTGTGTGTGTGTGTTGGCACACTCCACCCCAGTGTAGCGGATCATACATAGTATGCTGGGTCTGAAGCCCCTGTTGAAGGAGTCTGTCTGTCGGGTCTGTGTTTGATGTAGTCAGCCTGTCAGCTTCTCCAGGTGTTTGATGTAGTCAGCCTGTCCGCTTCTCCAGGTGTTTGATGTAGTCAGCCTGTCCGCTTCTCCAGGTGTTTGATGTAGTCTGCCTGTCCGCTTCTCCAGGTGTTTGATGTAGTCTGCCTGTCCGCTTCTCCAGGTGTTTGATGTAGTCTGCCTGTCAGCTTCTCCAGGTGTTTGATGTAGTCTGCCTGTCCGCTTCTCCAGGTGTTTGATGTAGTCTGCCTGTCGGCTTCTCCAGGTGTTTGATGTAGTCTGCCTGCCGGCCTCTCCAGGTGTTTGACGTGGGTGAGAGCCGGACCATGCCCATGGAGCTGCCCCAGGACGTGTCAGCAGGCTCGGGGCTGTGGAGGAGTTTCGTCCTGGCTGCAGGGCTGGCCGACGCCGTGTCCAGAACACTGACTGCTCCCATCGACCGCCTCAAGACACAGCTACAGGAACACTATAATAACCTAAACACTTCTTTGATACAGCTTGATAACACCCAGTAACACTTTGCATTGCCAAACTTTGTAGTCTCATATTCACATGGTTCAGAAATTAACCCTAACTCGAACCCTACAGCAATGAACAGTAGAGACCTACAGGTAGCTGCCAAAATAATGGAAACACTTGAGTAAATGAAGGATACAGAGTATATTGAAAGCAGGTGCTTCCACACAGGTGTGGTTCCTGAGTTAATTAAGCAATTAACATCCCATCATGCTTAGGGTCATGTATAAAAAGGCTGAGCAGGTCATTATTTTGGCTACCATGACTATGCCCCCGTAGGATGACAACGCCCCCATCCACAGGGCAGGAGTGGTCACTGAACGGTTTGATGAGCATGGAAACGATGTAAACCATATGCAATGGCCGTCTCAGTCACCAGATCTCAACCCAACTTATGGTAGTTTCTGGAGCGGCGCCTGACAGCATTTTCCGCGCAAGTAGAAAAAACATGTTGACTCCAACGCCAATGCCATCCTCCTCTCTTTCATGTTGATGAAACGGTCTATCACTCTTGTCATACAGTACACACTGTTATTTTTTGTTGTCCTAAGCTACCTGGCTAAAATTCTTGCTCGCTAGCCTAACTTCGTTTCATGGGCAACGTTAGCTAGTTATATTAGCCTTCTACATATTGAACTTCCATCCTCTCAGGCCAGGGGCACAACAATGTATGAATTAATGGTTGGATCAGAATCGCCAGTATAATCATTGGCCAGTACGGAGAATTAAGTAAAACCACAAGTCCAAATCCCTATCTCCATCCATGGCTAATTTAGGAAAGGGACAATTTTAGCTAGCTAGCTAGATAGCCACCGGAGGACAACAACACAACGAGATGCAACAATTCAAGTTTTTCTGTCAATGATGTTTGCTCTCAATTGGATTTGATGGCAGGGTTGCCAGGTCTAGCTAAAATTGCTATCCCAAAAAAAACCTGAGACCTGAAAGGCCTGAAAAGTAGCCCAATTTTTTTTCCGCCGCAAGAGAGTTGCCACATTTATCCAATAAACCCTTTTTCCATAACGTTATTGAGCGAATTAAGAAGGAATATCCACTGCATTTTTAACGACGTAGGCTATGAAGCTAAATTCGGTTTTCCATCAAAATAATAATTATTTGCGAGTTTATATGTCGCAAGAGAAAAGATAAATCGCCCTTATTAAACTTTCCAGATTATTTTCCAGCAATGGATGTTGATTTAACTTGTTTTGACTGCTATGATTAAGCAATAAAGCCTGAGGAGGTGTGGTATATGGCCAATATACCATGACTAAGGACTGTTCTTTGGACATAGCCCTTAGCCGTGGTATATTGGCCATATACCACAAACCCCTGAGGTGCCTTATTGCTATTATAAACTGGTTACCAACGTAATTAGAACAGTTAAAAGTATAGAACCAGTCAAACGTTTGGACACACGCATTCAAGGGTTTTTCTTTATTTTTTAAACTATTTTTTTTTACTATTTTCTACATTGTAGAATAATAGTGAAGACATCAAAACTATGAAATAACACATATGGAATCATGTAGTCCATGTGTGTTATTCCATAGTTTTGATGTCTTCACTATTATTCTACAATGTAGAAAATAGTAAAAAATAAAGAAAAACCCTTGAATGATGTGTCCAAACTTTTGACTGGTTCTGTATGTTTAGATAGGCGTAATCTAGATCCAAGCGTGTTGATTTTCTATCGGAGGGTATCCTGCTATTGACACACCTGTTGAATTATGCAAGAGAACGTGACCACAACAGTAATTAATGAGGCAGTCTAGACAGGGCAGGTAGGGTAGACAGAGCAAGTGTTTGGTGGTTACAGCCCTGTTCCAACCCTTTATGTTAATGTATTGCTATATTCAAATGTATTCAAATGTATTTATGCAAATTGGGCACATATCATTTTCTTAATTTTTACACAACATATTTAAAAAATGGCTGATACAGTAAGAAAATGTATATATTAGTATATAAAAATATTTTAAACTATAAATTGAATACCTGAATTCCCACCAAAATCCCTGAACTTCATTATTTGTCCGTGCCAGTAAAATATTTTATGTGCTATAATTAAGTCAATATCCGATGGATTATAAAATTCTAGAAGTTTGGAGTATCTTCATCCATTGTCCAACTGTTCCATTTCTTAGAATTGTTTTCATATTTATTTATTTTGACCGTTGCTAATTGAAGCTCATGGTGTCCCCGCCCTGTTAAGACACTTTATGTGGGTGTTTCCTTTGTTTTGGCAGTTCCCTGTATGAACCATGAATCCATGAACTGGAGACAGAGGTTCATAATAAAATAAGATATTGTGTGTGTGTGTGTGTGTGTGTGTGTGTGTGTGTATTTAGGTGTATGGATCCAAGGCATTCTCTCAGGGATTCAGAGAGCTAAAGGCAGGTGGTGTGAGGTCTATGTGGCAGGGAAATGCTGTGAACGTGCTGAAGGGAACCCCCCAGTCGACTCTACAGTGCCTCATCTACGCTCAGGTAAAACCTACTACACTGGAATAACACATAGCCAAACCTACTACACTGGAATAACACATAGCCAAACCTACTACACTGGAATAACACATAGCCAAACCTACTACACTGGAATAACACATAGCCAAACCTACTACACTGGAATAACACATAGCCAAACCTACTACACTGGAATAACACATAGCCAAACCTACTACACTGGAATAACACATAGCCAAACCTACTACACTGGAATAACACATAGCCAAACCTACTACACTGGAATAACACATAGCCAAACCTACTACACTGGAATAACACATAGCCAAACCTACTACACTGGAATAACACATAGCCAAACCTACTACACTGGAATAACACATAGCCAAACCTACTACACTGGAATAACACATAGCCCACTGGAAAATGTACAACCAATACGTTCGGATATGGAGACTTTACCCTATCTCACACACACACACACACACACACACACACACACACACACACACACACACACACACACACACTACCCCCCCCCCCCCCCCCCCCCCCCCCCCATTGCCAACGCAAGTGAAATAGATAATAAACAAAAGTGAAATAATGTATCAAATATTAACAGTAAACATTACACTCACAAGTTTCAAAGGAATAGACACATTTCATATGATGTCTTTGCACAGTGTTATAACGATGTGCAAATAGTTAAAGTACAAAAGGAAAAAGTAAATAAACATAAATATGGGTTGTATTTACAATTTGTTTGTTCTTCACTGGTTGCCCTTTTCTTGTGGCAACAGGTCACAAATCTTGCTGCTGTGATGGCACACTGTGGTATTTCACCCAATAGATATGGGAGTTTATCAAAATTGGATTTGTTGTGGAATTCTTTGTGGGTCTGTGTAATCTGAGGGAAATATGTGTCTCTAATATGATCATACATTTGGCAGGAGGTTAAAAAGTGCCACTCAGTTTCTACCTCATTTTGTGGGCAGTGTGCACATAGCCTGTCTTCTCTTGAGAGCCAGGTCTGCCTACGGCGGCCTTTCTCAATAGCAAGGCTATGCTCACTGAGTCTTTACATAGTCAAAGCTTTCCTTCAGTTTGGGTCAGTCACAGTGGTCAGGTATTCTGCCACTGTGTACTCTCTGTTTAGGGCCAAATAGCATTCTAGTTTGCTCTGTTTTTTTGTTAATTCTTTCCAATGTGTCAAGTAATTATCTTTTAGTTTTCTCATGATTTGGTTGGGTCTAATTGTGTTGCTGTCCTGGGGCTCTGTGGGGTCTGTTTGTGAACAGAGCCCCAGCACCAGCTTACTTAGGGGACTCTTCTCCAGGTTCATCTCTCTGTAGGTGATGGCTTTGTTATGGAAGGTTTGGGAATCACTTCCTTTTTAGGTGGTTGTAGAATTTAACGGCTCTTTTCTGGATTTTGATCATTAGTGGGTATCTCTCCTCTCTCTCTCTCTCTCTCTCTCTCTCTCTCTCTCGCTCTCTCTCTCTCTCTGTCTCTCTCTCTCTCTGTCTCTCTCTCTCTCTCTCTCTCTCTCTCTCTCTCTCTCGCTCTCTCTCTCTCTCTGTCTCTCTCTCTCTCTGTCTCTCTCTCTCTCTCTCTCTCTCTCTCTCTCTCTCTCTCTCTCTCTCTCTCTCTCTCTGTGTCTCTCTCTCTCTCTCTGTCTCTGTCTCTGTCTCTGTCTCTGTCTCTGTCTCTGTGTCTCTCTCTCTCTCTCCAGATGAAGGTGTACACCCTGGGCTGGCAGCAGGAGAGCGTGTCAGTCCGGCAGAGGTTTGGGCTGGGCTGCGTGTCTGGGGCGGTGGCTCACGCCGTCTTCTAC